>NC_083774.1:28742899-28876655 GCF_963514075.1 Conger conger | reverse complement strand
ATAGTTATCCATCGAAACCTGCAAGAGGAAGGGCCATGACGTTCTAGAAAGCGCAGGTATAAAACGGCAACATGCAGGTAGGGGAACAGGTTTGGGGGGGGAGGGGGGGGTGATATCGACGAGGCCTTGCTGGGAAACACAGCACACGGCTCACAGTCCGGGATTCACCACCGCAGTGGTTCGCGGAGCAGAGGGAATATAGCGTACACTCGCATCTGGACACGGAGGGCGGATTCCGCGACAACAGGAGGATTCCAAACAGACACTTATATAATGTATATAAAGAGCCTTCGGCGGAGGAGAGGTTTATTTATGGTCACGGTGCGGTTCTCCATTCCGAGTTCACACACTAGTCTCTCGCCGCCAGACAGGCCCCCGGCACCCAAACACCTGAGGCCAGAGTTTCCCCGTCATAAAGCACGTCCAAGTGACCGGAGAGGGAGCGAAGACAGACGAGGAGAGGGGTCAAGAGCAGGCTACGCTTCCACGCGATACTGACGTCATCTTTGGCAGGACTTAAAGAATGCAATGTACACCAGGCGCACCGGGCCACAGCCACCCGAACATGAACTCGAAAGCTTCGGTCCGCACAACCGAGAGGCCAATTAGCCCGTAGAATCTGATTCATTTCAGCTGAGTCCGGTGAGCACAAAATGTCCTCACCAGACTAGCAGAATGTTTCACCAATGTTAAAGCACTGGCAACACATCGCAGCAACATTCTGAGAATGTTTTGTTAGCTGGGAGAGGCTTAAGGTAAAACAATGTAAGGAGCAGGGGGGAAACATTTCTACTGAACGAAAAGGGAAGGGAGTGCATTTACCAAATTACCCCATTTCAGAGTGGGGTGTACAGAACAGGGGACACATTGTAACAGTCGGCACCTTATACCGAACCCGGTCCTGTAACCAGCCTCAAAATTTACTGGACAACATCAGCAGCAGGAGTTTATATTCGGGAGTCACCTGACTTTAATCCCGCAGGGAATGTGTCGACTCACAGAGAACTGGTGAGTGTCTGTGTGTGTGTGTGTCTGTGTGTGTGTGTGTCTGTGTGTGTGTGTGTCTGTGTGTGTGTGTCTGTGTGTGTGTGTCTGTGTGTCTGTGTGTGTGTGTCTGTGTGTGTGTGTCTGTGTGTGTCTGTGTGTGTCTGTGTGTGTCTGTGTGTGTCTGTGTGTGTCTGTGTGTGTCTGTGTGTGTCCATGCGAGGGGGGGGGCCACACAGAGCAATTAACTGGAACTTTTTACTGGTTTGGCAGCCAGGGTCTGGGGCCAGGGTTAATTAAGCAGGGGTCTGTTTGGGAAATGCCTGCCACTCCAGCGGGCTTCAGGGGCCGAACGCCTGTGTGGGAGCGAAGCCTGTTTTTCAGCCAGAGCACCCAGAAGGCAACAGCGGCTAGGAAAAACAAACCTCGTGTTGTTGCTGTTTTTGCTGTTGGGTTCCAACCCCCCCCCCCCCCCCAGCCTCCCCCCCGCCCCCTCCCTCCAGGCGGAAAAGAGGAATAACGATCCCATGCGTGGCCGGCTGCCGGGGCTTATCGGGGCCCGTTTACGATAACCCCGCTGGCCTCCGCAGCTCAAAGGCGGCGTAATTACATGGGGAGAAGTTAAATACAGCGCAGCCGGCGGAGATTCCGGGAATGGGAGCGACGCTCCGCGGAAGAGCGGGAAAGAGCGGAACGGAGCGAGCGAGGGCAGGAGCGGGGACGCGAGGCGGCACGCCGACCGCCCCGTCTGCGTCTGGCCCGGGGGGCGGAGCCTGTCTCGGCTCGGTCGTACGCGTGTCAGTTGCCGCGGGTAAAAAAAAAAAAAAAAAAAACATTTTTTTTTTTTTAAATCCTTTTTTTTTTCTTTCTTTCTTTTAATCTGTACTTTTCAGGAAGGTAGCCCTATAAAAGAATGCTAATTCTAACAGTGGCTGTACATTGAAAGTTTAGTGAAACCAGCATTTTTCTTTTTCCCTGCTGTAAAAAAAGTGTTTGGGGTTCGGTCCCAGGCTGCTTGTGTGAAACAGGCCGTGTGTTTCAGAGCAGGGACAGGGAGAGGCCTGGATAGGCGCTCCTGGAGAAGTGGCTCGGGTCAGAATGGCCGCGGAAGAGGAATATGTCACAAGCTGTCGAGGTCGGGGGCCCCGCCCTCGCACTTCGCCCCGCTGCCATAGCAACAGCGACGCCGAGCTGTGGAGCGATGCCTGCCTGGTCACTGCGGTGACCTCACCAGATCGTCCTCGGGTTCCGCTCGGCCCGTTCCCACGGTGACCGCTCGGCTTCCAGCCCAGGGCTCTCATAGCCAATCAGCGCTTTCCATTAATCGCCACCTCCACATTCACAGCCAATCACACCCTGATTTACAGTCAGCTGACCAATAAGGACAGGCCAACAGCACAGACCCCACCCCTGTGAGTGCAGGCCCCTATGAAGGATTCCCAGAGTGAAGTGAAAATGTCACAGAAGCAGGCCACTCGATCCTGCAGAATGATTTCAAGCACACACCAGAAATAAATTTGAGTAAGAGTAAGAATCATGTAGCATTACTATGTAAACGCATTTCACCGGCACACCCCGCGACACTATCCAGACCAGCACCCAAAACAAATCTGTTTTCCCCTGGATCAGCTATCTGCCACACACACACACACACACACACACACACACACACACACACACACACACACACACACACACACACACACACACACACACACAATCACACACACACACACACACACACACACACACACATACACACACATCCTACACATACACACACATCCTACACACACACACACGCACACATTCCTACACATACACACACGCACATACACACACACACATCCTACACACACACACACACACACATCCTACACACACACACACACACACACACACACACACACACACACACACACACACACACACACATACACACACAGGAAACATCACATCAACAAGAGCATTAGGGTACCCCCCCCCCGCAGCCTGAACCTTCTTCCTGGGTGGCCCTGTCTCCTCGGGCCGTCCTGAACAAAGCGGCTGGCGGGCCTGGCGGGGGCGAACACACCGAGGCGCTGGCTCGTGTCATTACCCACACGGTGAGACGGGGGAAAATAATAACGTTAGAGCCGTAAATCAAACCTGACGGAGCGCGGCTTCCAAACAAGCAGCGGGTTTACAAGCGAGCGCATGCCCTTCCCTCTTACGGGACTACGAGGAGGGTGGAGGGAGTGTGTCTGTCACCCGGGACGGTCTCTGAACACACACACGCCGCACAACACACACACACACGCTGCACAACACACACACACACACGCCGCACAACACACACACACACGCCACACAACACACACACACACACGCCACACAACACACACACACACGCACTACGCCGCACAACACACAAACACACACATGCTGCACAACACACACACGCCACACAACCACACACACACACGCACACGCCCGCACAACACACAAACACACCACATGCTGCACAAACACACACACACGCCGCACACACACACACACACGCACACACGCCGCACAACACACAAACACACACATGCTGCACAACACACACACACCACGCACACGCACACACCACACGCCGCACAACACACACATGCATACAGTTGCTTCTGCATACACATAAGCAGTGTAAATGGTGTGCGTGCACTGGTGAACGGGGGTCAATTGTGAATCACCACTAAGTAAATAAAAGCAAAACTAGAGTGGAGGGGAGAAGGACTGGTCTGCCAGGGAATAAACAATCAGACCTCTCAGTGTCACAGTGCAGCACATAATACGCTACACACCCCATAACACACGACCATTATCAACACACAGAGCAGACTGCAGACATCTACACCAGCCTATAACACACGACCATTATCAACACACAGAGCAGACTGCAGATACCTACACCAGCCTATAACAGGCAACATCTCCACTCTTACTGTACACAGCACACAAGTCCACTCTTACTCTCAGAGCCCTAAATAGCCCTTCTATAATAGCCACATCTCTCTCCTCCTCTGAGCCGCTCAGTTTTGCTTTATGAATAAGAAGTCCCTCCCAGCCACACAGCCTAGCCTCTCATCCACAGGTCACTCATGACCGAGATTACGGACCCGGGATCTGCAATAGCGCATCTTAGCAGGATCAGGCTAATTTAACAGCCCCAGCACAATCGGTAAGGATATTAGGGGCCTTCCCTGAAAACAGAGGAGATGGAAAGGGCTTGGGAGAGATTTTCGGTACAGCCTGTACTCCGCAGCTCTATATTTATCTGACACACCTAAGTTCCCCCAGCGCCTGGTGATGAAACTGCAAAACGGCCAGCCCTGATCCCTGCAGGTGTGAGCCCCCCACCCCCCTCCCCCCGGGCACAGGTCTGGGATCAGTTTCGGGTTCTCCTGGAGAAGGGCTGCAGGTGCGGAGAGGGGTTGGGCGGGGCTGATCCTGGATCAGCGGTTAGGGGAGGGGAGGTGTGAATCTTCTTCTCGGGGAAAGCAATCCCGCGCTGACCTGAAATTAATCTCTGCGCTTATTACTACTGTACACGACCGTGTCCTCACAAACCCCCCGCACGCCCCTCCTCCCAAAATAACATCCGGTTTAGGATCCAGAGTGCGTGGCTTACTTTGTACTTACACATGTGAGCTACAGTCCAGACTGCAGCAGGCTTATCTTTAACCTAGTTCCTCCCCCAAGGAGGGGGTAAACATCTTAATTACATAATGCGGGCAGTGCTGTGCTGGGCGACTGCTTCTTTGCTGTGCCCCCGTGTCTCTGTGTCTCTGTGCCCCTGTGTCTTTGCGCCCCTGTGCCCGTGTCTCTGCGCCCCTGTGTGTCTGCGCCCCTGTGTGTCTGCGCCCCTTGTGTCTCTGCGTCCCTGCGTCTCTGCGTCTCTGTGTCTCTGTCGTCTCTGTGTCTCTGTCTCTGCGTCCCTGTGTCTCTGTGCCCCTGGATGAGCTGCACTGGGCAGCCTGTGCACCAAATGGCCAAAACCAAGATGTACCCTGGACTTTCAGAAAGGATAGATACACACACAGGACACATACAATGATGACTTCATAAAGTAAAAGTTAACAGGAAGTAACAGAGAAACACAGGACAGACACCCGCACAATGGGGAGTTTATAAACTAAAATGACCTTTTGTCAATTTCAGGCTTCTGGTCTTTCCTTCATAAAACAAATCCAACTTAACCCTGCTGCCACAGCACGTCCTGCGCTCCCACACTTACAGGCAGAAAAAAAACCGAATTGGCTTAATTTGTAAATCTGCTGTGAATGCGAACCCGTGCGTGTGGCGTTATCGCAGATCTGCGTCCACAGCCAAACCGCAGGCCTGTTCTCGGAGCACGTCTCGGGACGGCCACGAACGCGGGGAAACCATTCCCGTATTCCCGCTCGGGCGCTCCGGGGCATGTGCCGAACAGGCCGGCGGAGAGGAGGAGGAGGAGGAGGAGGAGGAGGAGGAGGAGGAGCCGAGCTGGAAGGGGAAGAGAAGGGCAGATTACATCAGCGGTGGAACCCTGACCGGAGCCAAGAACCGCTCCGCTCCGCTCCGCACCGCGCCACACGGGGTACGAGGAACGGTGTGAGCCGCGAGCCTCCTCCCGCTGAACCCGCTATGATGAGCCGCAGCGCCAGAACGCCTTCACAGCCCGAGGCTGGAGCAGGCATGAGGCATCACTCAAAAGGGCAAACTGTTACCGCGTAAAAAGCACTCGCTTCTCCACCCCGAAGGTATCGAGGAACCCCTCCTACCGCCTCTTCAAGGGCAACCTGCCTTTTAGGGTCCCAAAATATATTATTATTATTACTTTTGTTCTTGATTTATGGTTGAGAGTGGAGAGGGCTGTATGAATGCACTGTGGCTTTGAAGGACACACACACTTGCGCACACACACTGTTCTGGGGGTTAGTGTACGGAGAGTGTGCATTATTTACAGTGCGGGGGAGGGTGATACGAGACTGAGCAGCCCGTAAAACTGAGGAACTTGAGGAGGGACAGAGCTGTGACTAAGGACGAAGGGCTGAGTGTGCGTGTGTGCCTGTGTGTGTGAGAGAGAGAGAGAGTCCGAGTATGTGTGTGTGGTTTGTGTGCGTGTGAGGTCCGAGTGTGTGTGCGTGTTTGTGAGTCCGAGTGTGTGTGCGTTTGTGTGTGCCTGTGTGTGTGTGTGTGCCTGTGTGTGTGTGTGTGTGGTGTGTGTGTGTGCCTGTGTGTGTGTGTGTGTGTGTGCCTGTGTGTGTGTGTGTGTGTGTGTGTGTGCCTGTGTGTGTGTGCCTGTGTGTGTGTGTGTGTGTGTGTGCCTGTGTGTGTGTGTGTGTGTGTGTGTGTGTGTGTGTGTGTGTGTGTGTGTGTGTGTGTGGTGTGTGTGTGTGTGTGTGTGTGTGTGAGAGAGAGAGAGAGGAGTCCGAGTATGTGTGTGTTTGTGTGTGTGAGTCCGAGTGTGTGTGTGCATGTGTGTGTATGACAATGAACTTGCCTTAAGGGACACATACTCTGAAGACCAAGAGGATGTAGTGACTCACACAGAACCCTGACCGAAAACCGAACAGGGCCAACAAACTCCCGTTCACCCCGAGCTCAAAACCTGCTCCAAAACAACCATGACGCCACGAACAAAGAGACAGAGGGAGCGACCACACCCCCACACCCCCCACACACACCTGGGGCGCGTACAAAAGGCAGGGCTTCGTCTCTCTTCACCGAACGCAAACAAAGGCGAACGGCCGCAGGGAAAATAAGCGGATGCGCTCAAGACGGCAGCTGCGGTCAGCTCGTAAAACCCCGGCGCGCCGGGACGTGACGAGACACGCCGGATCCCCGCGGCGGAGGAAATGACATCACCGACGAGCCGCGCGGAGACCAATAAACGCCGGCGAGTCGTCCCTCTCGCCGATTAACCCGGAACGCTATCGGATCTCGCTTCGACCCCGTCGTCGGGTCTTTGAAAGTCAGCCGGGTGGGAAAACTCACTCGTTACCCCCGACTGATAAACATTTTTTTCCCCCTTCCCCCCCTCCCCGGTTGGCGGGGCGAGGGATGATATATGGCTGATACGGGATACAGGGCTGTCCCTCGTAACTCAGCCTCTCCGTGGCTGTAATGCATTGAAGGATTTCGTTAATCAAAGCGATTCTGAGGCGGGGGGGGCGGGCGCTCGGGCTGGTGCTGACAGACGATTGGCCGCGGCCCAGCGCCGCTCAGTCACTCGGGGGGGCCGAGGGACTCCGGGGCGGAGAGGGAGCGGTGCTTCCTGAGGACAGCGGCCCTGTCACAGGACGGGCTGGAGGGAGGCGGGAGACTGAAATAAGAGACAGACATGAAGAGAGGGAGAGAGGAGGAGAGGAGGGGGGGGAGGAGAAAGAGACAGAGAGACGGGGTGAGAGAAACGGAAAGAAAGAAGGGTGGAAAAGGGAGAGAGAGTGGAGAGGAGGGTGAGAGGAGAGAAATAAAGAGAGAGAGGGGGGGTCGATGGAGAGAGTGGAGGGGGAGACGGGCGGAACAGAAACAGAAAGCGAGAAAAAGGAGAGCAGGAGAGAAGAGAGAAACCTAGGAGAGCGTGGAGAAAATGGAGAGGAGGAAGTGAGAGAGGAGAGAAATGAAATGTGGTAATCCCCAGACAGTGTGGGCCGCTTTTAAACGGATGAAGATCGATCTTCTCCTTTCTTCCTGGCACACATCCCGTGGTTCGGTCTGCTGCGGAGATCAGCTCCGCTCTGCTCTGCTCCGTGGACGAGGAGCAGGGGACCCTAACGCACAGCGGGGCCCCTCGCGGCCGGGGCCCACTGATCACACACCCCGCAGAGAGGGGACCACTGACCCATAGAAAGGCCTAGGAATCAGGATTCCAATTGCATTTCAACGATCACCGTGTCTTGAAAAAACGGTTGTATGATCAAATACAATGCTGGCATCAAATCGGTCTGTTAAGGGAGATGTAACACGCACGCTGCATCCGGGCCGTTTTGCGGGCGGTGGTGCAGCGTAGTGGTTAGGGAGCTGGGCTTGCGGCGTTTGGCCGAGACCTGTCCATCATCCTCTGGGATGGAGAGGGGACATGGGTAGTGCGCCCATCCCCCACCTGGCCCGCTCCTGGAGCCTAAAATAACCCCGGGCGTGTCCGAGCAAGGGCCCCCAAATTCTGCTGGTTCAAAACAACCGGCAGATCTCACACGGTGGCCCTGCCCCGGCCCATGTGGACAGGTGTGTAGAACTCCTTTCCGGCAAGGAATTTTACACTAAATGCACGGCCATTTAAAGGGACAGTCACAGCCCACCCAGCCCAATCCTTCAGTGCCCATTTTCATCCCCACTGAGAGGCACAGACTCTCCCCCCCTCACCCTCACTGTAGGATCAACATCTTCTCCGTCAGTAATTACAAACATAGTGCAAGCTCTGTTTGTCCTTGGCTATTTAGGTTCCCAACATCATATTTCAGACAAAACAAGGAGTCTTCGAAAGGAACAGTACGTCTATTAAAAACTTCGATAAAAAACAAATACAAAAACTTTTCACCATTTTGTACTTCAGCCTGGTAGAGACGCTGCAAGAAGGCCTCCTGAAACAGCTCCCTTGACTCCGCCCCCTCGGAGGACGGGGCCCCCTCCTGCCCTGGTTAAATCGACCGCAAAATAAATGTTTAAAACAATAGACGCCCTCTATCTCCGCGGTGAAGGCCAGAGAACACAACCCCGAGATATCCATCCCGTCTCTGGAGCCATGAGAATAAACACATTATCAGCCTGGTGGGCCTTTGCAGACAGACACACAGACGACGGGACAGGTCCCGGGGACTCGCTGCTTCCTTTCTTCAAGGGGAGAGGTCACGAGGGGTCGGGGCTCGAAAACACGCTCGACCGGCTGCGGTGGGACCTCCACTGCGATGCCAAAAACAAGGCCTGGCGTGCGTGTGTGTGTGTGTGTGTGTGTGTGTGTGTTTTAGAGACAGTCAAACCCCCTCTGCGTGAGTGTGTGTGTGTCCGCGTGTTTTAGAGACAGTCAAACCCCCTCTGCCGTGTGTGTGTGTGTGTCCGCGTGTTTTAGAGACAGTCAAACCCCCCTCTGCGTGTGTGTGTGTGTGTGTGTGTGTGTGTGTGTGTGTCCGCGTGTTTTAGAGACAGTCAAACCCCCTCTGCATGTGTGTGTGTGTGTGTCCGCGTGTTTTAGAGACAGTCAAACCCCCTCTGCGTGAGTGTGTGTGTTTTAGAGACAGTCAAACCCCCTCTGCGTGTGTGTGAGTGCGTTTTAGACAGTCAAACCCACCTCTGTGCATGCGTGTCTGTGTGTGTATGTGTGTGAGTGTGTGTGTGTGTATGTGTGTGTCTGTGTCTCTGTGTGGTGTGTGTGTGTGTGTGTATGTGTGTGTGTGTGAGTGTGTGTGTGTGTGTTTCTTTCAGAGACAGTTAACCCCCCCTCTGCGTGTGTGATAAAGTGGGCTTCATTATGACACAGGTTCAACTCAGCCAAATAAACAGCCAAAAACAGCTGCTGTAAGACAGTCTGAGAGCGTTTGGAGCGTTTAAACACAACTGCACTGCCACTGGAACACAGGCGGGTCTGCGAGTGTGAGCGTTTACACTCGAGCTGCAACGGTTCACAACAACACGTCCCAGTTCACCGTTTTCATGTCACCATTTGGGTTCGGTTCAGTTCAGTTATTTACATTTTTGGCAGAGAAAAAGTACCATTGCCGATGCCAATTAAATGCTTGTTTTCTTTGTCAAAGAATGCTATAGTCATTAACAAGTTTGTGAACAAACAGGTTTTTCACAAGGACCCCTTTGTTACTTTCAAATGGAAAATAATTCTGACATTACAGGCTAATGCCATCAACATTAAATACATCAAACCCAACCTACGTCAGACCAGGCAAACAAGTGCTGCAGCACTGCTACTGGAAGACATGCAGCCAAGGCATTTAAACACACTGCTCCAGGAAAACCAGGCAGAGTTTAAACAGAGCCACGGCACTCGAGGTGGAGACAGGCCAGACAAAGGCACCACCTCCGCCTGTCATCGCGGCAGACACTGCACACCCCGACACAGACTGGGACACACACAGACACACGCGCACACAGACACACACACACACAGACACACACACACAGACACACACACAGACACACGCGCACACAGACACAGACACACACAGACACACACAGACACACACAGACACACACAGACACACGCGCACACAGACGCACACACAGACGCACACACAGACACACACAGACACACACAGACACACACAGACACACACAGACACACAGACACACACAGACACAACACAGACACACACAGACACACACAGACACACACAGACACACACAGACACACGCGCACACACAGACACACACAGACACACACAGACACACACAGACCACACACAGACACACACAGACACACGCGCACACACAGACACACACAGACACACACAGACACACACAGACACACACAGACACACACAGACACACACAGACACACACAGACACACACAGACACACGCGCACACACAGACACACGCGCACACACAGACACACACAGACACCACACAGACACACACAGACACACACAGACACACACAGACACACACAGACACACACAGACACACAGACACACGCGCACACACAGACACCACGCTATCTCTGCACTCACGCCTCTTATCAGCCCCTGATAAGTCGCAGTCAGAACAGAGAGTCGCCAAGAAAAGTAAACCTGTCATTCAGAGGCCGCGGAAAGGAAGACAAACAGTGAAAAGATAGAGAGACAGACAGAGGGGGGGGGGGGGGGGAGAGATAGAGAAAGGGAGACGGGGAGAGAGACGGAGGGTGTCGAGGGGAGAGGGAGCAGGGAGCCCAGACTGATGTTCTGCCTCTAGCACGGGGCCCCTATTCTGCCAGTACACTTGACATTTCAGTTACTCCCCCCCCCCCCCCCTTCAAACGCATTCCAGGCCTTCAGTTAACGCTCTCCTTAACTACCTCATCACCCGACACTAAACGCAGCACAGTCTGCAGCCCACCCTCTGGCCCCGGTCACACTAAGCACAAAAAGTCTGTGTCTGTGTGTATATCTGTATCGGTCTGTGTCTGTATATCTGTATGTCGGTGCGTGTGTGTGCATATATGTATCTGTCGGTGTGTCAGTATCTGTGTGCGTGTGTGCGTGCGTGCGTGCATCTGTCTGGGTGTGTGTGTGTGTGTGTGTGTGTGTGTATGTGTATATATATGTCTGTCTGTCTGTGTGTGTGTGTGTGTGTGTGTGTGTGTGTGTGTGTGTGTGTGTGTGTGTGTGTGTGTGTGAGAGAGAGAGAGAGAGAGAGAGAGAGAGAGAGAGAGAGAGAGAGAGAGAGAGAGAGAGAGAGAGAGAGAGAGAGAGAGAGAGAGAGAGAGAGAGAGAGAGAGAGAGAGAGAGAGAGAGAGAGAGAGAGAGAGAGACCATCAAACCCCCTCTCTTTAGACCATGAAGCAGCCCAGAACATTATAATCAGTTCATAATTTACGTATGTGATCATTAATCCAATCTTATTTGGAATACTCAAGTTTCCCGGTTACGATACAGCTCATGTAAACACCCAATTCCCAAAAGCAAAACCCAGTTAAGCCCTAAAATATGCAAAACCTGAATAACATGGATTACATATGCTGATATTAATCCAAAACCAAAACCATGTAAACACCATATATATTATAATTGGAATATGGCCACAGCGAGAAAAACGGATCGTTATTCAGAATATGGTGCCCGTGCAAATGTGGTCATTGGCTCCACAGTTCAAAGGTTCACATTCCCTGCAAACTGCTTCGCCCTTAAATCGTAAAGTGTAACGAATGGTTTAAAAAAATAATGCATTCGCTCTTCAGACTGACAACACTGTGGTCAGACCATCTATTCTAAAGGTTTACTAAGGACAACAATGTCTTTTCTTAAGGGCACAGACGGGGTTTTGTCGAGAGCGTGACCTCAGAGTGTACAGAAAAGCAGGAGCGGCCCTTTGTCTTCAGGTGCGAGAGAGTTTACGCAGAAAGTCTGCCGTTTTCAGCCGCCGCGCACGGGAGGTTGGCATTGGCTAAGACCGTTTGTTTAAGTGCTGTTTTTGAAGTTGGGGGGGGGGTATGGCAGTATGGGGCAAGACCACAAGCCCTCCTGAGTCACAGGGCGGACCGACACTATTACTATAATCCAAATTGAGGGAGAACATGGCAGGCGAGGGAGGGGGGGGTGGCGTTTAACTCATGAGCAGTGCAGTATGCGTTTTACATAGAAGAGCGACCGCGTGTTTTGTAAACTTAAGTAGCGTCTTTGTGCATTTAGTGTATTTCAGAGAAGTTTCGCTTTCCGTGTTTACAAGTTTTGTTTTGAACACTTCGGCGCAGCGTCCTCGTCCAGACTCGAGGACGCCATTTTCCTCAGCTACAGGAGCCACAATTAGCCGAGCGGATAGCTCGAAAGAAAATCCTGTTTCCCCGATTATTTTGCTTCTTTTTGTTTTTTTCCCCCTTCTTCAAATTTTTTTTTGTGTTTGGAACATTCCTGGCATATTCCTGACCGTTTGCGAAACTGTCCGACTGTTCTCCTTCCCCGCGCTCCGGCTTCTCGCGTCGCGACAGGGGGGCCTGCTTCCTCGGAACGCCCGAGAGGGGAGCGGGGCTTTTCTGGCGCCCGTGTGAACGGATACACAAACACTGGAGGAGTGCTGCAGGGGGTGCGTGTGCAGACAGGCAGAGGAATGAGGCACGGCCCCTGGAAAACAATAGCGCAGGAGACCCGGAGGAGAGGGGGAGACGGGAGAAGAGAGGAAAAGGCAGGAGAAAGGAGAGGAGGAGGCAGGAGGGGAGGAGAGAGGAGATGAGAAGACGGGAGGGGAGAGGAGAAGGAGGAGAGGAGCTCCTGGCCAAATAATTACAGAGCCGTAAGGAGAACGCCGGTCCTGACTGACTGGAAGACGACCGCACGCCCTGGGAGGAACATCTGTGCTCGAGAAAAACAATTACACACAGAGAGAGCGAGAGAGAAAGAGAGATACAGAGAGAGAGAGAAAGAGAGATACAGAGAGAGAGAGAAAGAGGGATAAACAGAGAGAAAGGGAGAGAGAGAGAGAGAGAGAGAGAGAGAGCGAGAGAGGCACAGAGAGAGAGAACAAACAAGAGATATAGAGAGAAAAGGGAGGGAGGCAGGGAGAGAGTCAGATAGAGAGAACTGGTATTTGCCAGTTGGTAGTCACCAAAGAATTTGGTATTTTGCAAATATTTGCCCTGCCAAAAGCAGCCTTACAGCGTGTCTCTAAACAATCCTTCAGACTAAACCAGGTCACAGCCACAGTACAGGCTGAACTCACTGCCCCCCCACAAACGGATGACTCGTAATGACACACACGTTTTAAACACAAGAGCCACCCCCCCAACCCCCCACCCACAAATTACTGTCCCTCCTCACCACCTCCTCCTCCCGCTCTCTCTGGCTGTGACTGCAGGAAGCGGCTCCCCGAAGCGGCGGTGTCCCTCACTGACCATCCAGCTGACCAGCTCCTGCAGTACCCGCGTCTCGCCCACAGGTGGCGGTACGGCCGGCGAAAGCAGCCCGCGCGCCCCAAATCACGGCACGTTGGGTTTCCAGCTCCGTCCTTTCTCTACGGAGCTCAGTTTACAATAATACAAAATTATTAAAAAAACTCTGCGGGCTGAACGCGGAAGGGCCCTCAGAGGAGACGGACATGTCTCAGACGAGCGCGGGCAGATGAGCGGGACTCCCAGCAGGCCCCGCCCCCCGCGCTCCTCTCTCACCGCAGGGCGGGAGAGGGAGCCCCCTCTGACTACGCCAACACACCTTTCAGCCAGACGCCGGTCCGAGAAACGCCTTTGTTTGGGGCGTTTTCAAAGAGCGGCCGAGAGAAAGCAAGAGAAAGAGGGAGAGGGAGAGGGAGAGAGCTTTCCCACGGTGCAGCAGGGCTGTGGACAGCCCCGAGCTGGGAGCGGTCTCTTCTCTGGAAGGTGTGGGCCTTCGCAGGTGACCTGGGCCGTGATGACCGGCTAAACCACGCCCCTCTGACCCTAAACGGCTAAACCACGCCCCTCTGACCCTGACCGGCTAAACCACGCCCCCTTCGAACCCATCCCGGCTAAACCACGCCCCCTTCTAACCCATCCCGGCTAAACCACGCCCCTCTGACCCTGACTGGCTAAACCACGCCCCTCTGACCCTGACTGGCTAAACCACGCCCCTCTGACCCTGACTGGCTAAACCACGCCCCTCTGACCCTGACGGGCTAAACCACGCCCCTCTGACCCTGACGGGCTAAACCACGCCCCTCTGACCCCCCAGCCCACTTTGCCCTCCACCACTGGGCCCCTTCTTCGACGCGGCTCCAGAATTAGCCAACGAAGACGCCTGAGGAAGTAAACACTGGTTTAAGAGAATTCCTCTTAATCAGCCTGTAAGTGCAGGTTGTAAAGCTGGCATGCCAGCGGACACGGTCAGATTCAGATTCTCTGCGGGAGAAAAAAAACAAGAACACACACACACACACACACACACACACACACACACGCACAAGACAGAGGACTCCTGTGTCTGTAATCGCTGAGCTGAAAAGATCCTCTCAAAAAACCTGGTATTAATTCAGCAAGAATACTTATTCCACAGCACAGAGAAAAAAAAAAAAAAAAAAAACACCCAAAAAATTACAAAGAGAGGATGTTCGAGTGGTTTCTGCTGGATTGAGAACAGGCATTTGGTGCTAAAAATAACACAAAGAGCCTTTATGATTGAACGAAAATAAAGCACACGTTCAGGAATTCTGTCAAGATCGGTCACAGCACGGCAGCAGGCCCATGGTATTGCATTCCCCATCGCAAGCAGAGATCCTATCAAAACGTTACTCCGCCATCTGTCAGCCAACATAACTTCCCACTTGTTTTAGACATTTTTTGTTCAAGAACACGTTTTTGGTCCGAATCCTCATTTACATAAGGTTTAAAAACGCTGCCGTTTTTTTTCGACGTGATTGGCTTCGTTTCGATCATGTGACGTGGCTACTGTGCTCTCAGGACCGCCCTGCTGCTCGCAGGCTGACCGGTGCAGCCCTGTAACCTCAACACGTGACTCTGGTAGGGGCGAACAACGTCAAAATCACACGCTACCGCTACCGCCGCCGCTAACGCTACCGCCGCCGCTAACGCTCCGGTTTCAGGGCCTCGCCCGAAGCTCCCCTGGACAGCACAGAGCGACCCTCCACATGAAAGGCTGGGATGTGGCGCACCCCAAATTAACTTCAAACTCAGGAACTGCACGGAGCAGGTGTTGAGTCGGAGGGCATCTGACGCCAGCCGGGCGGATGTACAGTGAAGCGCGTCTGAAGGTTTATTACTTAAAACAACAAAGAGAGGGAGGGCGTGAGGGGTAAGGGGTGCACTTCAAAGAGGGAAGGGTTCGGCTGGGATGGGGGGTAAGCACGAGGTCAGTGACAGCAACAGCACACTGCAGCAGCGACACTAATAATTACATAAACTACAGACTGACAACAGCGCCACCACGGCAGACACACTGAAACAGCAACAATGAAAACCATAACACTACAACAGCGACACCGCAACGGACACACTACAACAGCAACAACGAAAACCACAACACTACAACAGCGACACCAAGACAGACACACCGAAACAGCAACAACGAAAACCACAACACTACAACAGCGACACCAAGACAGACACACTGAAACAGCGACACCGCAACAGACACTGAAGCGGCGACACCACAACGGCGGCACTGAAACAGTGGTACTGAAACTGCGCACCGAAGCGTCGGACAAAAATCTTGACACATACTGTCTGCATAGTCTCAATTTACATGGCTGTGTATAAATCAAACAAAAAAAAAACTAAGTGCAATCCCCCCGGAACGCGACGGGCCGTCCGAGAGCGAGCTTCAAGCAGGCGAGCCGCTGGAGGAGGAGAGAGAGCGGGGGTTAAAGCTTTCAGGACAGAGGACATAAATTCTGCAAGGTAATCTCAGGACACGGACCCGACGGGAGAATTCACACGGGACTACATTTACTGAGGTGGGTCAGGAGTCAGTGCGCACTGCGGGGACCTCTGGAAGCACAACCCAGAATGAATGGCACTTTTGAGACCGTCAAAGAGGGCGGGGGCTCGGGAGGGTTCGCAGTGTTCCCGTGGCGACCATTTTCCCACAACTACGATGTCCCTGGGAGTAGGAGGGAGAAAAAAAAAGCAGTGAGCCAAGGTTTTTTTATTTTATTTTTTATTTTTATATGAATTTCTGTGTTTTTTTTTTTTTTTATTATTATTTTTTTTTTAATCGCGCAAAGTCTAGCAGGTCCGTGTCACCACCGGAGCGAAGGCCAAATTCGAAGGGGAACACAAGGCTCCGACCGCACCGCTGTCCCGTAGCCAATAACACGAGGGCTCTCCGTGGCACGTCCGTCTCCACGGTGACGACGCGGACGGCTCTCTGCCCCATCGCTGCGGTTACGGCAGAACTCGCACCTTTGCGCCGGAAATTTCCCTGCGGCACCTCCCCCCCCAGCACCCCCGTGCCCCCGCACCTCCCCCCCCCCCCGCACCCCCGCGCCGAGACTAACGCTCCCGCTCACGTTTACGCCGCACCTTAAGTGAGGAGAAAAGCGTGAGGAGGAGCAGCGCCAGGCTCAACCTGAGCCGCCGCAGAACCGGGTGGGGCTGTGCGTCAGCGGTTACCTGCTCATTAGATTTCATCACAGAATGTTGCTACGGAAAACAAAAGTGTTGATTGGCCGACGGGGGAAAACTAAAAAAACCCAGGGAATAGCCGGCAGGGAAAGTGCTTTCCGGTCAAAGAAGCAGGTGTCATGGCTCCAAATACAGCGCCTTTCCATTCCGCCGGCGGGCATCGAGAGACGCCAGCCAAGTTCCCGCTAAAATATTTGGCTTACGCTTCTATTTTACTGCCACTCACTGTCCCCCGCTTGGTTACATTGGCACGAATGGCGGCTTAATGTGGCCGTGATAAGATAAGGGGACGGTGCATTTCATCATGCGTTACGGTCAAAGTGTTTAATTAACTGTAAGCACGGGCGCTGTGTACATAACTCGTTCAGCCGCGGAGATAAGAGAACGTAAATATTTACCTGCTGAGGTCGCCGTCAAGCAGACGGCTCTCCGTTTCCCGGCCGAGGCGCTGCCGTTGGAGCCAAGCGCGGCGCTAAACCTCGACGCATTACGGACAGCTCGCCTTCCAGACTCGGAAGGGCCAAATGGGATAAAGAGCATAAACCTGGAGTCTCGTTGGAGTAAACTCAAAAGCGCAACCGGGAGATTTGGTGCATCGCTTCGCGGACAAGAAAGGGATCATTTCGAGAGAAGTCTGCCAGAGCCAAAACGGCATAGCCGCCCACCGAGATCAAAAAGAGCCTCTTTAAGAAGGCCTTGGCCCTGTTTTTAAAAAAGACAAACACAGCCTGGCAGCTAAATCATCTGAAGCGGTGATCTTACTGAACCTTCTGGGGGAAAAAAAAGTCTTCTGCCATCAACACAGCAAGGAAGATCAAAACAAACAAGTCTCCTGAGAGATACCAGCCTGCTGGAGTGCAACAGATAGGGCCAAAATCACACCAGCCCAGATACACAGACTGAGAGGGCCAAACTCACACCAGCCCAGATACACAGACTGAGAGGGCCAAACTCACAACAGCCCAGGTTCACAGACTGAGAGGGCCAAACTCACAACAGCCCAGGTTCACAGACTGAGAGGGCCAAACTCACACCAGCCCAGATACACAGACTGAGAGGGCCAAACTCAGAAACTCACAGGGGCACAGAATCACAAGGGGCCCAAACACACAGACCCAAAACACACAGGAGTCCAAATTTACAGACTCACATAGGCCCAAATTCAGAGGGCCAACCTTTCAGTGCAACTGGGAGGGCCAAACTCACAACAGGCCAGACTCACAGGCTGAGAGGCCCAAACTCACAGAGCACCAAACTCAGAAGTTGAGGGGCCCACACTCGGGACTCACAGACTCACAGGTGGCCGAACTCTCAGACCCAAACGAAGAGCACCAAACTCACAGAAGCCGACTGAGGCAGAACAGCAGCTCTTACCTTCTTGGCAGTGGTTGGAGTTCCAGCAGCGGAAGCTGTAGTTGTCGTTGGAGCTGGTCTTCATGCACGAGCGGTTATCCTCCATGATGCCCGGGCACACGTCCCCGCACTCCTTGGACTGCTTGTTCCCGGCGACAAAGTTGTTGGACTCGGAGTCCATGACGCGCGACCAGTCGACCGAGTCGAGGTAGCAGAGCTCCGGGTTCTTCTCGATGCGGATGGCGCCCCGCGTGATGTTGCGCAGGCTGTGGAGGCCGATGTCCTTCAGGCTGGTCATCTCGAAGATCACCAGGGCGTAGTTGTAGAAGAGGTTGCGGCCCCGGATGACGGACAGGTTGGGGAAGAGCGTGCTCAGGCTGTCCAGGCCTGAGACGCGGAACAGCAGCAGGTAGTCCGTCACCATGGTCAGCTTGGGGAAGGCCAGGGTGCGGAACACCTCCTGGTTCAGGTTGTTGGTCTTGTCGCCGATGAGCAGGATCTGCAGGTACCCCTCCACCACCGTGCAGTTCTCCAGGCGCTTGAACTCGCTGATGTCATTCCGGATGTCGATGCTCGGACCGCAGACTGAAAGAAGAAGCGAAACATTTCTCAGAAATCGTTCGCAGTGGAGCGCCGAGACCTCACTGTAACGCAGCTGGTTCCCCCAAGAACAGCTTGTACTCAAAGCAAATTGTATAACATTAAGCATTATCGGGACAACGCGGCAAGACACTTTTTCCTTCCGAGAAGGACGTGTCTATAAAAGTGAGCTATTGCCGGACAGTTTTAAAGCCAACCTGTAATTTACCGTTGTCGGCGCTTAAACGATCCACGAGTGAACATGGTGTTTTTATTTCTCTTGTTTTTATTTCCATTTCCCCTCCCCCGCATGCAAGCCTTTATTTATGGAGCCCATTCTGCGTGACCTCACGGGGCGGAGCCGGAGCAACGGCGTTCGTAACGGCAAGCTCGACGCGTTAGCGCCCCAGCGCAAATCACAGAGGGGAGAGCTCTTCATCCTGCATTCCAGCCAAGGTCGGGTGAGCGTTCTTCAGAAAAGGCATACTCCTCACTGAGTCCTAACCCCTAACCCCCCCCCCCCTCCCCATCCCACTACCTCCACAATTAAAAAACGCCCCTTAATGGAGCCCATGTGGTACCCCGCACCAATCCGCATACGAATCCGCCAAATGCAACCATGGCGTTTTCAGAACGGTGACCCCATCTCTGTCTGTAACCCTCTCTGCTGTGCCCATCTGAATACAGTGGGGGAAAAAAATTAAATAAAGGGAGGGCGGATTCTCCACTGTCATTCAAAGAAACGAAACTCACAAGAGTAACCAACAAAGCTACAGCGCTGGGCACAGACGACGGCTTCGCCCGGCCAATTTCATTCACAAGATCTTTTCATTGTGCTTTTTTAATTGGGCCTGTTAGTACGTTCCAGCAGCACAGAGCCAGAGCTAGGGTCAATTCAATTACACTCATAACTCAGGAAAGGGACTGAAATTATTATTCTATTGAAAAACGGGCATAATGTTCAACCAATGTTTTTCCGTTTCACTTCTTGGTGCATTTAGCACGTTCCTCTAATGCCAGTCAGATTTTAAATATGAGAAGATTTTTTGACCGATACAGATTAAATCTTCTGATCAGTTCATAAGTTAGTGATTGGCAGCACATGTAGGTTCTTCCCATCACAAGGCTCCCAGCTCTCAATGCTGCACTTGCTGTGAAAAGGGAATACATTAAAAAGCAATATAAATAGCTTGGGGGAATCAAGTCAATTTTTTTGTACTTTTGTTCACCTAAAGATACAAAATGGATACTTTGGACCTGTCGCAAAAACACCAAGCTCAAATGTTAAATCCAAAAAAAAAAAGCCCAGTAGTAATTACAGAGTAATGCAACCCCACACTGATAGCCACGCTGAAGTGGAAGGTGATGGATTTAGAACAGCACGGTCTTCTGTTCTGGAGTTGAAGGGAAGGGTCAACGGGGGTAGAGGAGTTCTGCTTTGGCAGTTTGTTTCTCCCTCTGAGGAGCTCACCTACATGGCACTGACTGACTGTACGGATCAACTTCAACAAAGCAACACGGCTTCAAAAGCCCATCGCTTCCTGAGCTCCGCTCAGACAATATTGTTCTTTAACAAAGAGGAGGGGAAGCACTTTATTCGTTCTTAACAGTGTTCGCAACAAAGCAGAAATTTACACTTAAAAGGTCAAAACAGATTTTGGCTAATGCCCATTGGCAAAGGTCTTCCTAAGAAGTCCAGACAGGAATTCATGCACGCCCATTAACAGTTAAACACAAAAGACACCCACATTCTAACACTCCGTTTTCACTCTCTCACTCAGGACCATGAAAACACACACACACACACACACACACACAAAAGTTAGAAAAGCACTTCAGAAGAGAAGAAATGTCTTGACATTTGAGCTCCTTTGCCTAAACCTTTTAAGTTCTCACAGGAGCTTGGGTTGCCCTGCACTCCGGAGCTCGGGGGAAAATACAAGAAAACCTTCGGCAGTGAGCGTGCCCCGCCTCCTCCGACATCTCCACCAATCACGGCCCCCGGGCTCAGGCCTCTGCCTTGTCCTCAGCTGACTCTGACCAGCAGATAAGGGTGGCGGGATGGGACCGGCCTCGTCTACCTTGGGAACTGCTGCTTTAAGGTGCTACCGCGGCAACGGTCATTAGTGAGAGAGAGGCCTCCCCTTCAGCTGGTGCCAGCTCAACTGTAGTACAGTGTGGTCCGTGCTGTAAAATGCAACAGAGGACCGTTTCAGCTCCAGTACGCCTGTTATCACATGTTGGCAACTGGGGCACAGTAAGCAAATAAAAAGTACAATTGAAATTATCCACCATTCTTCAAAAACCTTAATTCCGGGCATAGACAACCCACTGTACGCTTTTTTTAGGGTGATTCAGTCCCAGTCACAGCACTCTGTTACACAGCAACCCTCGCTCTGTGAGTTTGTGTTATTTTCACACTATTATTCAGGTCCCTTCGGAGGCCTGTCGGGGCATTACTGTAACAAGACAAAAAAACGATTCTTCCCCGAACAATCCACCCACAACTGCACTGCAAGAAAAGATTAAACGCACTTTACTTCAACATACCAGTTAAAACATGCCAGAAATATGGCTACGTTTGAGGTAGGTATGAGGTCAGCTAATAAAAACATTCCATCACCAGATCACAAATCACTATTAAGTGGACAGGTACTTGAATGTTTGTTAGCGCAAAAATGTTTTATTTCCTCCTCGTAAGTGGTATTAATGTTCTTGTCAGAAAGTGCACGTATCTTTGCAGTGAGTCATTATTTGTGGAGAAAGAACATGAGTTTCATGAAACCTTTGGGAAGGGGGATAGCAGACTTTGGTTGTTCATGTATTTGATCTTGGGAGCCAAAGAATATCACAAATAACAAACTGCTAGAAACGCACGGGCCGCTTTCAACTCCAGTTTAAAGCTTGACAAAGATTCTTAACAAAAGTGAAGAATGTTTGCGGTTATGTAAAAAAAATTCTAATCAATCCTGTCGGCTCTCAGAACGTATCGACCAGGAATTTGGAAATCTCCTGCTGCCATATGCGAATGCAGCGCTGATTTCAGGGAGCTGCCAGTACGGTCGAAAACGTTAAATGCATTTCGCCACGGTTAGTCCGACAAACAAACATCCAAACAAAACAAAACAAAACAAAAAAGTTTGTAGCTTCTACAGGGCCTCTTGATGTTCCGCTAAAAATGCAGCGCATCATTTATTAATGGGCTATTTTTTGCTTCAGTCAGTTTGAAGTGGCTTCCCCTAAATTTAGAGAGGAAATGATTACTTCTCTAGAAAATTCTATTTGCTTTTGCCTTTCATCCAACATCGCCCGGGGCTAAGCTTCCGCGGCATAGAGCCGATTGTTTCTCGTTTCATTGAGAATTTCCTTCCTTCTCTCTCGGCATCAGAACAACGAAGAGAGGGAGCGGGAGGGAGGAGCGACTTGGACACAAAGAGTAATTTGTTTGTCGGTCAAAAGAAACTCTAGTTCTCACTTTCTGTTGGCAGCGGCCATTAATAAAATCACTGACGTCTGGTGAGAGCGGCGAGGCGGGAGACGCCGGGGAAAGGGGGAGGAAGAGCCAGACATGGAGACGTGGAGGAAACGAGAGAGAGAGAGACGGGGGGGAGGAGGGAAGGAGAGAAGGGACAGGGAGCGAGGGACAGACACAGAGTGGGAGAGACGGAGATGGACGAGGGCAATTTACACATTTCGTAAAAAAAATGCTTGGCGAAGGAGCGAATGACACAGAGACCAGAGAGTGCATCTCATTTTTGGCCAAACCGATTCACACCGACACGCGCGCACATTTCAGAAGACGCTGCCCACGTGGTCGAATGAACCCGAGCGCCAAGCAGGGAGGACGTTGCCCCGAAATTACGCAATTTTCGCAAATTGATCTGAACGATCTCACAAGAATCAAAACGGAATATTACATCTTTATTTCAAAGAGAAGGAAAAGAACAAGCATTCCCTTTTTCCTCCCACCTCTCCGGCTTTGGACAGCAGCCAGAGAGCAGCGTGCAGAACAAACACGCGGTCCTAAAGGCCCGTTCCAGCGGATCGGCGCGGGAGCCCGCCGAGGGGAAACGTGCGGCGCTACACACAGCGCCTGTCATCGCCCGACGCCAACCTGGCCCCAAACGGAGCTGCGCTGCACTCTGGGCTCTATAAATTACCCTCTGTCCTGCCCAATACTGACCTACGCACGTCCGTAGAGGCGCACGCCTGCAGACAGAGGAGACCCCCCCCCCCCCCCCAAAACCCCCACCGGCGCTGCAGTGTAACCACGGGGCCGTTCTGACGGACGCGGCCCCAGACCTCGTGCTAACAGGCCGCCCGAAGCCCGAGTTACTGTGCTGAGCACAAGCACAAAGGAGACCTTATCAAAGGCAATTCATTTATTTTCCTTTCTGCCCGACAGAACCTTTTATTTCTCCAAATTGTTGCCATAAACACTTGATTATTTATAAGGCCCACACACGAGCGTTCTATTCCTGGTTTTAATATCTAAAATGCACACAAAACGGAGAAACGTTCGCAAAGAGCAGGTTTTTTTTTTGGTTTTTTGGACATCGTTTTACAAACAGCTTGGGAAAATAGCAGTTAGACGTATGCCTATTTTAGGGCCTACCAAAGTTGCAATCGTTTTACTTGAATCAGGACAGAAGACAAATTGAAAGCTCCAGGATGATATGAAGAGCTCAGAAACACAAAAGAATATGTGTGGGGGCATTTAACAGACAGTTGAGTCTAGGCACCCAAAAAACTAAGAAAAGAAAAAAATAATCTGATCTGATCTGATTGGACTCAACAGAAGCATGTCAAACTATCAGAAACCACAACAGTGAAGAAGCTAAAGGTTCTGGGATGCAAAACACAACACAGAATGACCAATAACCACACTTAAGCTGCTCACTTTCCATTAAAATGCCAGCGGGTGTGAGCTTTCGCTCAAGTTTCCGTTCAGCTGTAGCTGATACGTCCAAATTCACCGGACTGGGAGAAGGTACACAGCCTGGAGCTATAGAGGAAGTGCTTCAGCTGCCCTTCCTTCCTTATCAGCTTCACCTTTGTAAATTCTTCTGCCGAAAACCGCTAATCTGCTCCTGTCGACTCCAAAGCAAACACGCTCGTCTCCGCCACAACCCCCTGTAGAGTCCCTGGCTTCTAACCTGCACTTTTCTACTAAACGGCCTCGACTATTACCAAACACGGGGTGCCCATTTTATCAACAGAACTCGAAATTTTTTCACCTTCGTAACCGAAGAGTGGATTTCACAATGTCAAGTTGAGTTCTCTAGGCCTCTTGCAAACCAACAACTTCTGGCTAAGGAATCAGTCATGTTTTTTAAAAATGACCAGGTCTCCAGGCAGACTTCATGTACTTGAGGGTAGAACTAATCTCCCCGTGATCAGAATGTTCTCTGACAAAGATCAGAAAACTTCCAGCCGCTCCCCCTTGTGACTCCAATTGGCCGGATTAAGCACCAGGAATTCCAATCTTTTCCCCAGAGGACAAATAAGTTCTATATCTTGATGGATGGACCTGCATGCACACTGGCCAGGGATCCCACCATTACACAACCTTGCTAGCTTCACAGAAGGCAGAGGGTTCCCCAAGTATCAGCTGCCGGCTAAATGGTCTTCTATTCAAGTGTTGCTGGCCGGCTACTCTACAAAACGTAATTATATCTTTAAATACATATAATAGTAACTGTAGCTATAAAATCAGTAGCCTAATAATATTGTCCACTGCCAACTGCATTGTCACACGCGCTAGCTTCATGTATCAATGTAATGTTAATTTGGTTTGCTCTCCTGGGAGAGAGGATTGACCCTACTGGCGCTCTCTGCGAACACGATGTAACTTAGTTACATAATCAGCTGTGAGTTTG
The DNA here is from genome assembly GCF_963514075.1 of Conger conger. Lineage (NCBI taxonomy): Eukaryota > Metazoa > Chordata > Actinopteri > Anguilliformes > Congridae > Conger > Conger conger. The sequence goes on along the minus strand of NC_083774.1, from coordinate 28,852,104 downwards.
TTGTATTTTCTGTAGGCTCTCTCACATATGAGCTAGCTAGTTAACACATTAAGTTCTATCAGCTTTTAACCGGTTAGCAAACTACACTCAACAGTAAAATAGTTAACCATAAAGAATGAAGTAAATGGTAAATGGTTGCCATTTATATAGCGCCTTTATCCAAAGCGCTGTACAATTGATGCTTCTCATTCACCCATTCATACACACACTCGCACACCGACGGCGATTGGCTGCCATGCAAGGCGCCGACCAGCTCGTCAGGAGCATTTGGGGGTTCGGTGTCTTGCTCAGGGACAGTTCGACACAGCCCGGGCGGGGGATCGAACCGGCAACCCTCCGACTGCCAGACGACAGCTCTTATTGCCTGAGCCATGTCGCCCCGTAAGGAAGTAAACCATATTATAAGCTACACAATCCCTAAGGTTCGCTAGTACATAAATGTTACATTAATGGCATCTGGCAGACGCTCTTATCCAGAGTGACGTACAGTTCATTATAGACTAAGAGGGAGACAACCACTGACTTTGTGGGTCCCAGTCATGTACCTACTGGCTGCCCTCGTAGGCCTACTATCCTATATCGTGATCCATTTCATAGCCCAATGGCTAGCTAACTTTACAACTGGTGACACATTCTTGAACAATTTGCTGACTTTGGGTAACGTGATCTTAATTAACATTGATTTTAATAAGAATACAGCCTATCAGGCACCATTTGCAAAAGTCACAAAAGTGCAACACCAACAACATCAGTGAGGTATATATATCTCATATATATATATATCAGTGATATATATTATAGGAGTTAGAGGTTGTAAAGCCACTTTGCTTTTTAGGCTATCAGTGAACAGGAGAAACCACAGTATCCACCATTTGTCTCCATCGGATTCGGCGTTGAACAACGTAACGTTATAGCATCCATATCGATTGCATTTTTGGTAATTTAGCGAGCCCATGCGTCATTTAGTGTTGCAGCAGAAAATGTCTTAAATACAATTTATGTAGCCTATATAATAGGTTTTAGATTATGTCATGTGAAGTGCGCATATTATTTAGGCTACTTAACAGAAACATTACGGGAGTTCAATTGATTCATCAGTGACTATAAATTGGCAAAAATGCTCTAAATTTGATTAATGCTTAATCATAATTTTAAGAAAGACCTGAGTGATTCCATTTGTGTCCTACATTAATGTGAAGAATATGAACGATGAATTTTATTCTCAATTGCTTGTTGCTGGTGTCAACACATACACCTTTTCCGGTCTTTCAATGCTGAAGAATAAAGCCATTTAAAATGCATTGAACATATTAAAATGCACCAGAAGCGTCTAAATTGAAAAAAAAAAAAAAGCTAGGGGACATAATCTGAACCTCCCTGGCTGGCTACTTTTTCTCTTTGACCTACTACTTACATTTGGGGAACACTCATTACCTCATTAACTACATCAGACGGAATGATGCTTCAGTCGGAGTAGGTGTCCAAGATGAAACCATGATACATTTCTAGGATGTTCATGAGTATCCTTGGAAACAGCTATGTAAATATTGAGCACCATTAAAACATGGGTCTGTTGAGGTCCCTTTCACAAGGGTGAGCTTCAGCGGATATCTAGAAAACTTGTCAAATCTCAGTTAAGTTATCTGGGTGGATACACAGGTTAAGTGGAAATCTTAATTTCATTTTGGAGTGAACAGCCCTTTCAGTGTTTGCCAAATAACTGAATTCTCGCATTACTCGAACTTGCACTGGCTAACGTTAGTCAAAGTCCAAAAATTTACTTCACCGCTATTGCATTCAAATGGATGGTGCTCGAACTCCCGGAGCAGTTACCATGGTAAAGGATGTTTGTCTGTTCAACTTATGGACTACTATTCAACTGTAAACTGAGCTTCCCACCAATTTTAAACCAGTAAGGGCAATTTTGAAAAGCGTAAGAATTAGAAGTAAATTGTATCGCATAACAAAGATACTCATGGAGAGAGGCTTATGGCTGGTGGCACGACCACTATCTCACTGTGCAGATGCACAGGCTCGGACACAGCCCCTCCCCAGCCCTGCTCTGAACTGCAGAGCGGAAGATGCTGAGGCCAAACCCTGCTGAACTGATGGAGGGTGAGGGACAAGCAGGGGACTCTGGGCACAACAGGGAATCTCAAAGCAGTGAACAATGCAGAGAACTGATAGAAGATTGGTTGATTAAAAAAATGGAATACAACTGACAGGACTCCGAGGTCTTGCACAAACAAACAAAGCCAAAAAAAAGAAATCATTTGTACACACACACACAATGACAGAACCAGCGATTGGACCACAGCCCAGACAAAGGTTGGAGCTGACGAGACGGCAGAGAAGCGATCCCCTCGCATACCCCTTGCTTGCTCCCGGCCGGTATACATCAACCCCCCCCGACAACCCCCCCACCGACAACAACCCCCCCCCCCCCCCGAAAACCCCCCCACCCAGCCCGCAGCGGGGCGAAAAGCCCCCGAATCCTGCGGCCCGTAACCTCTCCCTGCCCCTGGCCTACCGCAGACAGCGGCCCCACCGGAAAACTCCACTTCAGATACAGCCAGAGGCCCTCAATCCATCAGCACGCCCCTCTCCCAAAAAACACAGCGTTCCCGAACACAAAGGGCCAGGGCTGAGGGCACACTACAGGAACGTAGACCTAACAGCTGCCGCTCGGAAAGTTCTGCAGCCTAGGCCTGCAATCCAGCACAAACAAACGTCCATACACACATACACATATGGATATAAATATGTATAGGGGCCAGTTTGTTTGTGTGTGTGTGTGTGTGTGTGTGTGTGTGTGGGGGGGGGGGGGGGGCATGTAGGCATGTATTCAGGGAACTAATCCAATTTCTTCCCCAAAATACAAATAGCGCTGTAAACTGATGCTGACCGGGACACACGAAACCAACTTGTCAAATAAACCAAAACAATTTACAGGATGTTAGCCTTTTGTGTTTAGATTAGCATCTGGGACCGGAAAACAATGGCTTATCGCAGTTTATTGGAAACAATTGTGTGCGAAACTGTTGCAGGCCGTTCTCTGAAGGAGGTCGTTTTCGAGCGGGGCACAGCTGCAGCGAGCACGTTCAAGGTTCACAGGCAGTTGATCAGGTCACTTTTGTATTTGACAAATGGACATTTGTTTCCCTTCCGTTAGACAGGACATTTTAATGTCTTCTGGACCTCTCTCGTCTGGACGGCTCGGCGACAGTTAATCTGCCATTTCACCATTTCATGATGGTGGGGGGGAAGGGGTAAAAGTAAGGGGAGGAGCTGCTATAGCACCACCTGAGCAAATTTACCCCCCCCCCCCCCACACTATCAACCAGACCCAATAGATTGTAAACATGTCCCGATCAGCAATCACAATTTTTACAGAACTTTCAATAAAAACATTTTTCTTTTGTTTCTAGGTATCAAAACCAGAAGGGCATTCCTCACTCCAACTTCCAGAGGGACAAAACGTGCAACAAATCCTGGCCAAAGCGGTCAGTTTATCTCAATATGGAAGCTGCGTTCAAAAATGTAATGGCGATATGGAGTGAGGTCTGGAGGGCGGAAAAATTCATTACGATAAATTTTGTCCGCAGGGCGAGCAGAGTTAGACAGCCGACTGAAAAAACATTCTGTCCCTGAACTACAACTCCCACCTCCAGCCCAGCTTGTACCCAAGGCTCTGCCAGTGAAACTATGACTAATATGAGCCCATATGAAGAATGTTTGTAGTACCGCGTGTCAGATGGGCAGCCAAATTCAGGGGAGAGGGGAGGGGGGTCGGAGCTCGACGGGAGGAATCTCTGGGCTGCCAGTCAGCGCGGCGACCACTGGCCAGCATGGTTAAACCCAATAAAACACAGTTCACAAACTCCTCACTCTTCCCATCAACAGGCCTGGGTCTGTTTGTGAGGGTATTTTTACACACAGCTCTATTTTTATGCCGCTCGTGTCTCTCTCCCTCTCTCTCGTCCCGCTGTCCCTCACTCAGTCTTACCTTCCTCACTCTCATTCTTCCCTTTCCCTCTCTCTTCCCTCTACCTCTCTGCCTTTTCTCTCTCATTCCCTCTCTCTTCCCTCTCTCTTCCCTCTTCCTCTTCCATCTCTCCTTCTTTCATCTCTCCCTGTATCTCTCCTACCACTCTCCTCTCGCCCTCCCGGTATCACTCGCTCTTCCTCTTTCCCTCGCTCTCGGTGTGAATCAGTGAGCCTTGTTTGCTTGTCCTTGGAAGCCGAAGCCTGGAAATTTCACTGTGGGGAGGACTTGAAAGGGAGCTTAATTACATTTTATAAGCCTGACCAAGTTATTAAAATTAACAGCATACAACATATACAAGACCAAAGGGGGCTCCTTCTACAGCATGCCCATTAATTTCCTTCACTGAGAATACATTTCCTGCAGCTGCATTCAGTTTTAGTCTCGTCCTGACTCTCTGGTAACAGATTCTGACAGATATCCTTTTTTTGCCCCTCGCAAGTGTGAAACGGAATATCTTTCAACACATAAAACTTCTTTAAACCCATTACACTACAAACGAAAACACCATTTGCATTCGCGTATTCCACTCTGGTTGAGTCAAACGGCGCAGAAATAAAACAAGGAACAAAAATCAGTGTCACACAACACCAGAGGATTCCGGACACTTGGGAGTTGGAGGCTATGTAGCGAATGGCGATGTTTACACTGGCAGAGAAACAAGCGTGCAAGGTTTTCAGCCTGAAGCCTCAGAAACACACAGCAGTTGCACCTGTGCCGCAAGTCCTGCGTGTGAACAAAGCTGAGGTGCTCTCAGCAGGCAAAAGCAGGGCGTACAGTGGGGGGAAGGTACTTTTCACGTCACCCTAGGGTATGCTCGTGGAAGCTAGTTTTCACGTGAACCTACAGTACAGTCGGAGCAACTACTTTTCATGTGAACCTTAGCATTCTGCGAGGGATTCACCTTTAAATGAGTAAGAATCCCTCAGGAACAGGATTTTTTTTCCTTCTGTTGAGAAAACACCATCATGCGACCATTTCTACTGCGTTTCGCCTCCTGGAGACGAAATGTGAGAACAGGACTAGCAATACCGGTTCTGATATAGATCGCCGGCAGTCCAGCGGTCAAGAACTTGAGGTTCAAATCAACCCCACCCCCGGGTTTACCGTCTGGGCTCGATTGAGCCTGCACCCCCCCCCCCCTTCCTTCACCTTAATACCCTTTTCATTAAAGCGCACACGCCCTTCCCCAGACAGGCAGGGACATGTTCGCACAAGACCTCTGCAGAGCTGAGGGATAACAACAACAGCAGCAGCAGCATCGGCAACATCACTGCAGGCACGTATAAACACAAGCCTCGCATCAACAGATCATCTGCCATCCACTCTGGTTGGGGAGGACAACAAAGTAGATTACGGGTGGGACTGTTTACTCAATACAGAAATATGATATCAGAAAATCTAAGTAACTGCCATAGGAACAGGTCAAACAGTGTAGAGCCTATGTGTTTTACTTACCACCCCCTGGTCCACAATCTGGTGGTAGAAAAGCTAGAGTCATGCCAGGTAATGGTTCGAAACAAGCGTTGATGGTATCGAAGGCGACTGTCGCACAAGCTACCCCACACCAGAGAAAATGCTCTCTGTGATGCCTAAAAAAAAATAATGAGAACTCTACGTGAAGATGAACCGGCCTGCAGTGGTTTCAGGAAAATGTCCCTCCAGATGTGTGAATCTGTAAAAGTCTGGCAAATGGATCGGCATTTTTATTGGATCTGATAAGAGCCCGATGAACCAGAAGCCACGTTTCACTGAAGCGGGTTTAACATTCACAGGAGGTATTACATTGCATTGCATTACTGGCATTTGGCAGACGCTCTTATCCAGAGCGACGTACAGTTGATTAGACTAAGCAGGAGACAATCCTCCCCTGGAGCAATGCAGGGTTAAGGGCCTTGCTCAACGGCTGTGCGGATCTTACTGTGGCTACACTGGGATTAGAACCACTGACCTTGCGTGTCCCAGTCTTTTACCTTAACCACTACGTTACAGGCCGCCCCAGGTGGGACCAATGTAACTGCCCCCATGATCTTGAAGCTGTAACAGGCTTGTGATTGAATCCCGATGAGCCAATCGCTTCTGTTCTCTGCTACCGGACCCGTGAAGTTGTCACTAAAAGCAAAATAACGAGCCGCCAACCAATTGTGATAAACGCCCGCCAAAGAGCTGCGGTAATGTAGAAAGTGTGGGCCTGCTAAGATGAGGACAAACTCACGGGTCAGGTGAAAGGTCCTGACCATTGGCCGTAATGCCCCCTTGGCAGGAGGGATTCGATCATCAGATTTATCCTCACCTCGTTGCGCAAACGGTGGCTTCTCAGGCTCTGCAGTGCGCCTGCGTTCTCCCAAAGCAAAGGGGAAGCTTTGCAGTAATGACACATTTACAGTTACAGCATATTAAGAGTTGAATAGACTAAGCTCCGCTGGAGCGATGTGGGGTTAAGGACCTTGCTCAAGGGATCAACAGCTGCATGGAACTTTTCACAGCTACGCCGAGGCTTGAACCACCAACCTTCTGGGTCCTAGTCATGTAGCTTAGTCACTAGGCTACAGGCTGCCCCGTGACACAAGCCTGCAAATACAATTCCAAATTACAGGTAAAACCTAGATTGGGGATACAGGCCGACATCCCAATATAAACATCCCAATAAAAACGAAAGACAGAGTGAAGGCAGTTGAACCTTTGGGTGCAGGTAGCCTAAATCCCTGGCGTCCGAGCAGAATCCCGGCCACAATAACTCACCCCAAAGGCTTCCTCAGTGGCTCCAGTGCTGACAAGAAAGAAACCAACACTGCAAGACTGCAATAAACTTTAAAATACCGTCAAGATTTAATACTTCAAGCAAGGTCCGTCGGTGCCAAAACGCTCCCAGGCCAAACCCAAATGTGTTTTTAAGGTCTATACGTTTCAAATCGACCTTATTATTTTAAGAGCTAAGCCACTCCCGAACGCAAGCTTCGAATCCAAAACACTTCCATTAGCAAAGTGATATTTCTGGCTACTGAATACATGAGACTGTTTTAACATGATGATGTGCTACGTATTGAAATCTCAGGCAGCCACGTTTAAACTCACATACTAGAAGAGCTGAAAAGGTATTGTTCCCGGAGCTTAAACTAGTTTGGTGCATCCTTTAATTTGCGCAATAGCCATTACATTACAGTATAGGCGTTTGGCAGACGACATACGATGAAGTGCAAAACCATAACCAGGTACAAGTGCACTGAAAACCCAAGAGGGAAGATACTGTCACTGCCATCTAGTGGCAGCGTAAAGATATTGCCATCACCTTAGGGGAGCTCTTCATTGAGAGGATGAGGGGGTGAGTGAGCGAGAGCATGTCTGAGTAAGCATGCAAGAGCGGGTAGGCGAGAGGCCCGGGAGCTGAGTGAGTGTTAGAGTAATTCTGAGGGAAAGTGGATGGGTAGACGTGTGGGCGAGTGATCAGTGAATGAGTGAGTGAGTTGGCGACCAATTGAGTGAATCAGTGAGTAAGCCCTCGACCAAGAAAATAACAGGGCCTCATGTGGGTAGTGTGTAGAAGGGTGTGTGGGTGAATGAATGAATCGGTGATGGATATTATCATAACACGACCAGTAAAAGACGCAACAGATACCAAAGTTAAGGACCAGGATAAAGGGCCAGGATAAAAATCGAAAGCACTTGTGTGAAAACCTTGGAGGCAAACTCAATCCGTTTGCAGCCAACTAATGGCTTCGAAAGAATGGGAAGACTCCCCCTTAACCAATGAGGACTAAAATGTCCAAATTGTTTTCTGAAGGAATATCATGTTCACACAAAAAGAACTCAGCCAGTGTGTGTATGAGAAGGCAACAGAGTGCAGTTCTGCATGAGTTGTATTTAGCACATGGAAAGCATTTTTACAGTTTCCGCCATAAACCCCTCTACAGAAAAGCAAGGGAGACAAATGGTGAAGAAAAACACATGCACACACACACACGCACACACACACACGCATGCACACGCACACGCACCAGAAGATTCTCATCAAAACCCAACAGACACTTTCTGTCGATCCCATCGTTTCCACAGCTCAGCAGGGTGAGACCCAGGGTGAGTACAATCTAAGCCCCTCTGGCCACAGCCATGCCTTTTATCGACCCCAGATGGTCAGACGCAAGACCCACTTCAAAACCGTGACACATCCTAAAGTAGTGATTGAGGAGAGCCCCAATATGTTGGGGGGGGGGGACATGCTCCATTTTACCCCTTCCACAGACACTTACTCAAATTAAACTTAACAGCACTGACTGCCGTCTGTGAGTTGACACCAACATACAGACCCACTCTATGCATTCCCTTCCTCGGGATACAACCTTATCTTCAGCTACACTTTCATGTGGATTAGGTTACTAAAAAAAGCAATGACAGAGTGGCTCCTGAGGTCAGTTTGAGAGACCCTAGAAAGAGCTACTACTCCTGAAGCATCGATCGTGAATCGAACAGGTGAACCTACACTAGCACCACTTGGTGCCTATAATTTAGGACAGTCCTTAATGAATGAAAAGATTAGGAAGGTGTCAATTAATTGGGTTACATGCAATTTCTGGAAGAACTGAAAACTGCAGTTGGCTTGGCTGAGCACTGCACAAATTATAAGTGTCCTATGTGGATTAGCAGCTTTTCTGCAAAGTTGTTTCATTATTGATAGCTGAGGGAAGAATGCAGCCATTTTGCACTCCTAATCCAGGCAAAAAGGGGAGTCCATTGACTGGCATCATTTCACAGTCAACCACACCAGACCTATATGCACACTAGAATTATTAGTCATCAGTTAGTTAGATTTCTTTCCCCCTGTTTCCAATCTTCAAAAAAGCCCTAATGTTAATTTAGACAGAATGATAAAAACAAATGCCATTTATCAAAAGTCATATGACCGTGAAAGTAAAAACTTAAGGAATACAAATTTTCTTTTTTCTTTTTATTTAATTATCAGAGACAGTGCTCATTCATCAAATCATTTTCAGTTTCCACCTAAATGTGCCAGTTGGCTAATGAGCTCATTTCCATCTGTAGTCCCTAACCTGCACCTGAGAACAAACTACACACAGAAAGGCCGGGGAAACCAGGACCTTCTTGTTAAAAATATAACATGTTAATGTTTTTTTTTTTTTGTTGTTTGGTTTTTTTTTGGTCTTATTTAGGATCCTATAATGTGGGTTATGGCACATTGAAACACAAAGCAGAAACTTCCTAATCTAGCCAGCCAAGAACCAGGCTTGATCTCCTGGAAATATATCCCAGATTTCTGTGTTCTGGGGGGGGGACCCCTTAAAACACATGTTGCATTTCTGAGAACTGCTTGTAAATACCTTCTTTATAATAGGCGTGCTGTTCAAGAGAGGGACTGTGAAAGACTAAGAGGACAATGGCAAATGTGGGTTTTTTTGTTTTATAATGTTTGTTTCACTATAAGGACTGCATTTCAATACAAGTGATTGGTTACAGATAAGAATCCGTAATGTATTTATCGTCTGTCACATTAAGACCTTTCTTTCCTTTCCCTGCAGCCACCTCTTTTTCCGCAGAACCTGCCCTCCCACTGGCGAGTAGGGATGTGGGTTCGGACACAAACAAGAACTTTTAAACCAAGCCGACGATAACTAGTAGGTTTCCCCATTATGTTTGGCTCCACATTGTACGGCACAATGCTATTGAATGTGCGGAGGTGCTTCAATGCCAGGAGGCTTCAACCACGATTTAAATCGCGTTGTTTGGCTTTTCGATTTAAACAGCTTTTCGCACAATTCACAATAAGCCATTGGAATTGTATTCAAATGTAGCCGTTTAGCAAAGCACATTGTTGGCCCGTTATTAAAAGTCCATATGGAACCAGTGTGCAAGTGTTTTACTGCAAAAACGGTACCCCTGAGGTGCTGCAGCCAAGGACACGGCCGCATGCATACTTTATCCGCGTTTCATAGGACTATGAAGGTAGACATCACTCGTCTCGCCGGTTAACCGGAGCGCGTCACCTCGACTACGAAATGCAAAATGGCCACATGGTCAGTTTAATCCCGTTTGCCGACGCAACACGCGGACACAAGCTCCAGAAGTCGGCTCGCGCTGCGCAGGCTGTCCGATGATGTTTCGAGAGCGCGCCTCTCGGCTTTTAATTTACTCAAGGACCCAAATACTTGTACATTTAAAAAAGGCCATTTCAAGTGCACATGTGTAGCCTTGCATAAAACATCGAAATACCAAGATGGTTACATAGCTAGACAGCCTTCCCATGAGTCGAATGCAGCTAGTTACTCGTTTCGGGAATCATTATTTCAAACAAGCTAGCTAGCCCGACTAGCCGAGTGGAGATCCCACAACAAAACGCCAGGATACACGTTCAAACCGAGAAGTAGCCAACAATTAACCTAGCCTGGCTATATTCGTTTATGTGCATTATATTAAAACATTGGCCGTAAAATTTGAAGATTCATAGCCAGATAAAATGTACTAGTGATGTTTGGCCATTAACCTATTTGTGCTGCGATGTCTATAATGTGGGATGGATGTGTTAAATAGGCTAATGTGTTGTTAGGTATCCAGGGTTCTTTTTTCCTCCATAAATAAATGTACAAATACATTTTGCTAGTAACCCACCTGCTCTAGTCCAACTGCTTTCTTCACTGGCTTACACACGTACGTTGAAGCGATTTAGAAAGCCAGCTATACGAGTCAAGTAGGCCAACTGGCTAAAAATGAAGGCAAGTTGACATAGGCAAATAAACATATGTGCGTAGAAAAATAATTGACCCTTTAAAATGTGCTTGTTTGCTTATTCGTGAACTTGCCAATAAAGCCATTATTTCTGTGGTGAAAGTGTTTTCATAGTGGCGACGTACTCGTTCTTTATACTCTTAACAAACGTTTTACATTAGACAACGTCAATCCAATGTCTCAAAAGATGTCCCACGAAATTATGATGTGCGCACCTGGTCGGTATTATATTCATGAATCATAAACACGTGCTTAAACTTGCTAGCTACATCTGGCTAGTTTGCTACCCAGCCAGTCATCCGACATCCAACATTTATTTTTCTGTCTCGCCTCATGGGCAATATGTGACTAATGTTACCAATTTAGTTGCCCTAGTAACATTACATTGGATAGCAAGAGTGACCATATGAGTGAAAACGATACATTATCACACGTAGCCACTAGCCAGCACGCCAAAGCACATCTCAATTCATCGTAGTATTAAAATAAATCAAGCATGATAACGAGATGGAGACAGCAAAAATGATAAATCAGAATGCTAAACTTGAAACATTTTTTGATAGGAGGGAAATCACCAATGAACGTTATATTAAGGGGGGGGGGCATATATTTCATGTAGATTAAAATGAACACAGCTCAATCATAATTGCACTTACTTTCTCCATTAGCGGGCCACAAGTAGATGGTGGAGACTGACAACAGCAGACCCAAAAACAAGGTCAAATTATCCTTTGCTCCTCCAGACCTCATTCCTATTAAATGAATTCCCTCTCCAGATAAATGCAGTCGTCTTCTCCCCCAAAATGAAGTCGTAACGTATTAAAAACAGGAAAAACCTCCTTGTGGATTTAAAAAAGCAAAAAATGCATAAATACCTAAATGGCTAACGTTAGCTAGCTGGATAGACAGCTAGCTAGCCACTATAGCTGGATAGCTAGCTGGCGACTCCTTCGACTGGTCAAGACGTGCTTGTTAGCCAAATTCTCTGTATTGCGGACTTGCTTTAGCCTTATGCTCTGGGTGAGTTCTACCCAGTATCTTTTCCCCCTCCTTGAGGAGCAAAATATTAGTATATTTTAAAAAAATAAAAACTTTAAAACGTTTTGTTATTTTTGCCAGCGATAAAATGATGTTTTGGTGGCTATCAAAACACACGAGTCACAGATTCCACTCTGCTGATAGCAATCCGCATCTTCAGCCTCCATTTCTTAAGAAACCAGAGAAGAAGCACACTCAGCTAGCTTGATAGCTAGCGAGCTAGCCACCGTTCTTCAGCAGCAGACCGAAAACCAGACCCAAATACATGCATCCGCAATTTTCCTTGAAACCAGTTGGGATTTTTTTGGATGTGGAAGACGATTACAAGCCAGGTCCTGAGTCTTTTGGTAAGGCTGGCTTTAATAAATGAATGAAAATGCTACTTCTTCGTCCAATGAACCTCTTCAACGGTCCTCGATCCAAAATATCCGCCGGGACAAAAATGGTTTCACCAGCTGCACCCCTCTCCCTCCCTCTCTCTGTCTGTCTTCTCTCTCGCTCACAGTCGGTCTGCGTTGCAGTTGAAAACGGTGTCCGTTTTGCCACGCAGGAATGACGATTTTGAGCTTACAGATTTTGAATGTAATTTACACGAATATCAAACACATTCGTTAAACTCAGCAAGGTGAATACAGGTCTGTTTTTGCCCTTTTCGGTCTCAGAAGCGTTACTCCGTGGCCACACTACAATCCAGCCTTCAGTGCTGTCGCTCTCTCCTCCGTGGAATCAACGCTGTAAACAACACTCGGCTCCTCTCACAGACACACACATACGCTCGCCAAAGTAAGTAGGAAAAACTGGAATGGATTACGGCACGCACAAGTTTTCTCCACTGTTAGCGATTTCTGATGCATGTCCTCTGATCTTGCAATCTATACAATTTGTATTTGGCTGTGAAATATGTCTATTTGAAAAAAATAAAATAAAATAATAATAATAATAATTATTATTATTATTATTTAAACACTATTATGCACAGCTGAGCTTTTACCATCATCGTATTACCTGCAACTTAAATCATTGGAGCTCCAAGAGGAATTCACCTTATGAACGAAAAGCCCGTACGGGAAAGATATATGGAAATGGAAATATGGGATTATGTATTTATTACACACTTTTACATACATTTTGTGAAAATATATTTAGATATTTTGCATTTACGTAGCCTTTTCATATTTATGGCGTGCATTTAAATATAGGCTACAGATATAATGTTGTGAGGCATATGTGCATTTTATACATGTATTTTAAGATTTAAATACATATTGTGAATGTAACGATTTCCTACAAATATTACGCAATATATTTGAATATATACTGTATATGCATTTTGGATTTCCAATCTCTATCACTTACCTATGATGAAGTCAAGAAATGGCTTTCCTTTTCTAGTCTGCTTGTCCCTCAGTGTTAACCTCATGGAGAGTGGATATACTATGATATTATCAAACAAAATAAAAGATCAAAGACAAGAAACTAGAGCTGGGACATCTTGCATGTTGTTTATAAGCACGATTGAATGTGTCAAGCTGTTTTCCATTTGGTCTAATATGCCATGCTACTTGAGGAGACTTCAAACTACTTGTTAGAATTCCACAAGTTCCCGACTGTAAAAGCACAGGCCATCCATAAATAGCATATATTTGCCTAAATGGATATACTGCTTTTCTTGGTAAAACAAAATAAAAAAACAAAAAAAAATACAGTCTACTTTTAAAATTAGTAAACCTAACATACTATCTTGAAGATGCAAAAACACTTGTTGTGTGTATGCATGTCTGTGTGTGTGTATGTGCATGTGCGTGTGTGTGTGTGTGTGTGTGTGTGTGTGTGTTTGTGTGGAAATCACGCCATAGGTATTATGTAAGGGGATGCAAAAGCAAAACAACCTGGAGCCACACAGAATTGTTCACAAAGCATTTCTGGATTCCCTATTCTAGATCTTTGCCTTTGTGGCCTGCACATCTTAATTATGACTAAAATACACTTAGTATGGTAGGAGAAATTTTTTAATTTTTTCCCATTTTTTTAACTGAGGCACATGTCACAAATTAATTAAGCCCCTGGCTTGCATTTAGCGCTTCTCATCTTGGGTTTTGACTGCTGGATAATTTGAATGTTTACAGCACAGTGAGCTCCATATGACTTTGGACAAAGGCATTTTTCTTTCTTGATTTGGCTCAATCAAACAATTTACAAGTGCTTAGATTGAATATTTTGAACTTTTATTGGAGGGTATTTTTATACACTTTAGTTTCACCAGGTAGAAATGACCGCATGTTGTATACATCACCCCCATTTCAGGGCACCATAATATTTGGGACATATTAACCCCTGGTGTCTTACTGGCCCAAGGTTTGTTTTTTTTTTGCATTCATTCCTTTTTTAACAGTGGAATTTTCACCTGTCACTATGGTAACCGGATATACCATTTGAAAGCATTAAAACTCACAGTTCTATCTGTAAAACCTATTTTAAGATGCCATTGCTTTAACAACAACAGTTCCTTATTTTGTAACATGCAGGTGGCAAATCAAGTGTAGGGGGACCTCGCTTTTTCAGCATTTTGGAAATCCATATACACATGAAATAAGGTCATTTTCACGCAAGGGTCCAACAAACCAAATGCATAATAATGAAATTCTAAAAATGTGCTAATTTGGAGAAATGTCAATAGAATGTCGATTGTTTACTTAGAATTTTTCTGGAGGAATTATTATTTGTCATTGCATACTTCTACAAAAGTACTTGAACATAGGAATGCTATTATCTACGTTTTCTATAAGAAGAGCCCACATACAAGCTTATCTGACCAGTATCAGTGATCCATTTGCACAGTAAAGTTATGATCCCCAACCATGTGCAAAAAATACAGCTTCAGCTGAGTCTAAAACCAACTAGTTGTATGGTATTGAAATGACAACTAAGAAACATTTTAGCTAATGACATTATGTTTCCAACGGTGTATTGTTTGTCAGGCTTTCATAAAACTACACAACATTTGTATGCATGCGTAAGGAAACAGTAACATTTTCAATACACATGCTGAAACTGTTACGCTTTGGCAAAAACTTTTCTTGAGATTTTATGGCCAAAAAGGTTGACGTTTTACAACAAATTTGCGATGCCTACATCTAAATAGAGGACTTCCTTTGGAATCTCTCGTCTCTCTAGCCTCTTGAGTATTCTTGAGTGAATATTTATGAGGAACAAAGTGAAAACACCTTTGACTCCACAATAGAGAGCATTTTCTTCCATGTGACTTTATATTAGTCATCATCTAAATACATTCTCAAAGTATTCTATTATTATTGAGTATGCTTAAATAAGGAGCACAAAGTGAGGCAGAGGTAGGGGGAGGGTGTCAGGTGGGGGAAGTGCAAACACTTTTTTCAGGATGAAAAGTCTTGTATACCTTAGTAAGCAAAATATAGTGAAGTTCACAGTGTACACTTAGTATTCAACTTAATTTTTAGACTTATTGTTCTTCTAGCCCATCCACCTCAAGGTTTGACATGTTTCAAAGATGTTGTTCTGCATACCACTGTTGTAACGCATGATTATTTGTCTTACTGTCACATTCCCGTCAGCTTGAACCAGTCTGGCCATTCTCCTCTCTCATTAACAAGGCATTTGCCTCTCACTGGATTTTTTTTTTGTTTTCTGAACCATTCTTTGTAAACTCTAAAGGTGATTGTGCATGAAAATCCCACAAGATCAGGCATTTCTGAGATATTCAAATCACCCTGTCTTGCAATCAACAATTATTCCATGATCAAAGTCAAAAATTTTCCCCCCATTCTGTTTGGTCTGAAAAACAACTGAACCTCTTTACTGCATTGAGTTGCTGCCACATGATTCACTGATGAAATATTTGCTTTAACAAGCTGGTGTACAAGTCATTGAGTTTACATATAGTGTGTGTGTGTGTATATACAACAACTGCCAGCATGGAGGACTGTTCTAGCTGATGATGAGTGATGATAGAAGGAAAGGTGTGACACATTCTCTTAAACATTTTTTATTGAGCTAAAACATTATGCTTTGGCCATCACAGCAACCTCCACTCCATTAAATCTGATGAATTGCCTGAGATCAGCTGTATTACAGTAATTAGGCCAGTCCTTTCGACCTTCGTGGGTTTAATATGGAGAAGGCTGTTCAGATAGATACGGGTTATGTTAGTGGCACAATTAAAGTACTCAATTTTTCACCTGCTGGTTACCAGAGCACAGTAATGCGACTGAATACAAAAAAGTAAAGTTTCAAACTGTAACCTCAGTGAGTCTCGGAAAACAGGAAGGCCAACAATCAGTTCAGATTTTATCACAGCCACACCAGGGTTAAGGTTTGGCTTTTTCCATCTCATAGCACAATAAACTAGAGTATCATATCACTTCCACAAACCACAAAATAGACCATATGTGGAAATACATTTTAAAAAATCTGATCATAAATTTAAGTAAAAAAATAATTTCAACCCTGCAGATATTACAACCATGCAGCCAGTTTAACTAACTAAATGTATTTAATTAAATTAATTGGCGGATAAACAAAAATGTCTCGTTCATCTTTTTAAAGAGCAAATTGACATGTAACAGAGACATTCGTTAATTGTATGCGATTACTATATTTTTCATTGCCTGTTCAAGTCATGTAATTTTGCAAATAAGTAATGTTTGGGTACAGGAAGTTCCTTCCATGTAACCTCATTCACTGGTGGAATGCACTGCAGTGGTCTAATTGAATTAGCTAAATGATTTTCATTACTTCAGCCTCTGCATGTTACCCACCACCACCCCTATGAGAAAGCAACAGTGACTCCCTGACCTTGGTCATTCGAATTAACAGTCCCAATATATGCACATATTCGGCCTGTTACTCCCCGATAGTATGGTGGATGTGAAGGGCAAGGAAAATGAACAAATCAGAAAACACAAAAACAATTAAAAACACATTAATAACTGTGAAAAAACACAACCTAGACGTCTTTTATGAAACCGCAATATAATTAGTATAATATATATTATAAATATAACAAAAATACACTTACACACAAACAGCATGTACAGAACAGAATTGTGCAAAAAAGTATAGTTCGAAAACAACACTGAGCTTGCTAAATTGTTGGCTACGTAAAAACTTTAAAAATTGCTTTTTTCCTTAACACTCAGTGGATATCAGCTGAATATGATCAATTTTACCGCCATATCGCTCCGGCTAGCCAAGTTAGGTTACGTGATATTTGCATGCTAACGTTACCATATTTTCTGGGAGTGTCATGTGATCGCCAGGATGGGTGGCCACCCATAAACCAGTTTCTGCATTCAAGGGTGGAATTTACCTTCTGGGAAAGACTGGCTGGAGATTCCAGCCAAATACGTCCAGTGACGTCACTGGAGGTGTTTGCCCTCAGAAGTTTTGCCCCATATTCACAAAATGGCTACTCTGACGGTGATTTTTAAAATGTCTGGCAATAGAACATTCCCCACTTTCAGGCCATTCCCCATTTTCTCATTTTATTTTAAATAACAAAACAATCTGGAAAAAATAGTATATTTCATGCTCATTCAGGTTGATTATTGGGAGCTGATTAAATTCAAGGAGGGGTTGGGATAAATTCAAGGAGGAGTTGAGGTTTCCATAGAAAAATAATTCATCTGAGAATTCATGACCAATAATTCCATTAGTGTGTGAAGCAGGCAACTGTCCATCAGATAGTGAGAAACACTTTAAGAGGATCAGTGCTGAATTAAATTCCCGGGGACTGCATATACTGCCACAATGGAAGCGCACTATAGCCAAAAATAAAAAATAATAATTAAAACAAATTCCAGGAAAGCAAGCCAACCTCTGACCCTAAAGATTAGCCCTACTGTTTATAAATCTTTCATGTAGAAAGCATGAAAGTAAATATATTCTAGGCTTTTTCTACTCCAAAACATTATGATGAATTGAGAAATGATGACGAGTGTCAGAAGTATGCATATGCATTTTTCTATAAGATATGTTATTTTAAAATATGTTATTTTAAATATGTATACATTCTCAATATATACAGAGGATATTGATTGATTGGTTTATTGATTGATTGCAATAATTCATCAAGCACATTGGAAAGAATCAAATGTACAAAAGGCACAAAACTGTACTTTTGAAAGGCAAAGACAGCAACACCACTCCTAAATAAAAGAGGAGTTTAATTACTGGCTTTGACAATATTTGTAGTTCATTTAATCTCCATGGTTACTGTCTGTTTTGTATCTCGATTATGTTTAATGCTGATGTTAAGTAAATTATGACTCTTACTACATAGCCGTGTAATTAAAATATAGTCTGCTTTGTGTAATAGCGTACCTCCTCAGTTACAATGGAAATAAATAACCTACCAGACACCAAATACTCGCTAAGCATGAAAAATCTATTTTTCTTGCCGTATTGAAGTTCGGCGTAAGTAATCCCATCTTGATTGTGCGGTAACACGATGAGAACACACATTCTTGTTTTTGGCGCCATCCAGTGTAAAATTATTATTATTACCCTTCGAAGTAATCTGAACATGAATACAGGCAACAACAACAACAGTAATTTAAAAAAATATACAAATAAATAATAATAATAATAATAATCATCATCCTCTCACAACAATAACTGTAAATACTCTTCAGACCTTCCTGGTTAATATAATATAAAGCATGCATACAGTTCACCTCCATACCTCAAAGTTATACACACGGTGACTCAAGTTTGTCATTGTTCTTTTTTTAAATAATGTATTTCACATTTTTCTCCAAATTTGGTTGCCACTTGTACCCTATCTATACCAATTACCCATGTTATCTAGGATACACCTGTTGCACCACCGTGGCTCCCTGTTTGTCCTTGTGATGAGAGTATAGTTTGTGGCTTGGACATAATTGAATTTACTGTATAGAAAAACATTTATTATTTGAAGAGAGAGATTACAGAGCGATAGACAGACAGATACACTTTGTCTACGGAGTTTAGTAGCTCAAATGTGTCACTGCCATGAAAAGCATGATCAAGAGAATACTTGTGACTCAGTCTGCAAAAAAATGCAATAAAATAATGAACCAGCGTGTTCTGTCAAGAGTTATGCGTAATGTGTACAAACAGCTGTTTCGTTGGGAGAAAAGCTTTGTTGAAGTGATCTGACAAACATTTGTCTTCGTCTGCTGCAGGGACCGATAATGCCAACGGTCTTGGTGGTGAGACCATGAGTCACTGTACCTGCATTTCCTCTGATCGCACCTGCCAGCACACGTCTGACTCTACAGGAATCTGGGGGCGCAGCCTGCTCTTATCATCGTATGGGCATTTTTTCCTTAGCTCCCCCATCTTCTTGTAAAACCATCCAGACTAGCCCTTGACAATACTCAATATCTCCGGGCCTCTCACTCTCTCCCCTCATCCCCTCTGTCTGTCTCTCTCCTCCACACTCTTTCTGTGTCCCTCCTCTCTCTCCTTGCTTTCCCCTTCCCTGTCTATTTCCCAATCTCTCCCCCCTCTCTCTCTCTCTCTCTCTCTCTCTCTCTCTCTCTCAGTAAACCAAAAGTTTTAAAATTATGGCTTCATTAAGTTTGAATACATACACTAATTGAATTGATACTACCATAAACTGTGTGACTTACTCACATGTACCATATTGTTTAAAGTGAAGGACATCCACCAACCGATGTGGAGCCTTGCAGGAATGCCAGTGGTCTGTCCTGCTATGAAAAAGGGGGGAGAAAAGGGCCCTGACACGTTTCTCCAGAACTGAAACTGCTGGGGCTTTCTAATTAAAGGAAGAATGGGAGAAATCGATTGCCCGGCGAGATTTACGTTTTTTTTAACCGCCACTGATTACCTCATCGCGCCGGGAGCCGGGCTTCTGTCACAAAGGGCTGGCGTAAAAAACAATGAACTGTACATTTGTGACCACCCAGAGCCGGGAGTACAGAGCCCCCCCACCTCCCAACGCCATCCCCAAAAAAACATACTGTGCCAACAGGACCCCCCCAGCCCCCCTGCTGAACCGTGCTCTCGTTTGTTAAGCCCTCATAAACAGTTTGCCACAAAGGGCCATGGCGGGCCCACCTACCTTGGCCTGCCTCTCCCTGGCCTCATTCTCCTGCTGCAACCACGTAGAAATAAGCCTGTTTACCACCAGCGGACCGCCATGCTAATGAGCGCCGGGCTGTTTTTCACTCAGCTCCAGCACGAGGAAAATAATTCGGAAAGGGGCGGGGTGGGTGGCAGGAGACAGACAGACAGACAGAGTGACAGGGTGACAGAGGGACAGATAGACTGAGAGACAGACAGACAGACAGACAGACAGACAGACAGACAGATAGATAGATAGATAGATAGATAGATAGATAGATAGATAGGTAGATAGATAGATAGATAGATAGATTGATTGAGCAAAACAAACATATTGCAATGGCTATTGTCCTTCTTGATTCATGTTCCTTGTGATGGAAACAAAAATATCATATGACAAATAAAAATAACAAATAACAAAATAACATATGATCAGGAGATGTCCAGCTGATATTTTTAAATGTTATTTCAATCAAACATAACGTAATTTAGCCTTAGGCATAGGTCCGCAGGTGTTGACTGAACACTGGGCCAAACTGAATGTTTGCAGTCATTCACTGTCTATTGATCTGAGCTGTCATACTAGACTTACACTGGGACAGTCAACATCCAAGCTATCAACATGGCAAAGAGGCTTGGTAAAGAGACACTTTCAGTAAACAGTGTATGGGTTACAGGAGAAGCTCCCTGTTCACACCACCAAGGAGGTATTAGCCCTGCATTAAATATTAGACAACATAAATATGAATCTAGATTATGGCTTTACAAAGATGGTATTAGATGAACATTTATTGCTTTGATGTAAGAATTAAGAATGACATCATCAAGCCGAATGACATCACACTCCTCAAGTTCTCAACCCGTTCACTGTTGATAGGGCTTTTGAAGGAAATAATAGTCTTAGAAAAAGGTGGACTATTCTTATCTTTTTTTTTATCAGATAAACATACAAACAGAATGTAGTTGCACATGTGTACGCTGTCATAGGAAATTATATTTTTCATGGCTCAGTGCCTTTGTAGTCCAGAGGATTCATGAAGGTTGCCAACACTAACCGTGTGAGACACTAATCCATGAATCCATCCACGCAGCTGGCTTCCTGTCAACAGAGTAACGTGTTTGAACAGGCGAAGGCGACCTCTCTGAAACACACCTCATTTTCTTCCCTTTTATAATAATACCTTTGCACCACTACCTGCATGCGTTGTCATTTTTGGTTAACTTCAAACGCAGTTGTCATCCTGGCAGAGAAACAAATCTTCACAAAAAGTAAAATAACATTAACCTGATATACTTTCCTCCCAAAAACGTCTTCATGTTCAAAAGGATTGTTTTCCCCCAACCAACATAAAACCTGGTACATCTGATAGCATCTGAAACAAAAGACTGTCTCTTTGGCACCGGATGTGGCATGAATCAGTCCTTGCTTATAAGTTATTGCCCCAACGGACAAACGTACCTTGCAAGTCGCACCAAGGCAGACTCAGGCCAAGGAGCTGTGTGTAGTAGGAAGACTCATAGAGCTATTATAGTACTGAAGTTTGACACATGACAAGCATAACAATTATAAATACAGTAAATTAATGACTAGCAGTCTGATTAAGTAGGTTCAAAGTGTTCATTTGTTGCTGGTAAAAATGTATCTGGTCTGATTGGGAGGTCAGGTCACCCTGAACCAGGTATTGTATTGGCACCTGATTCAGGGTAGGTAGTAAATAGTTTGCATTAACCAACTCTCTGCAGATGTGCTTAGAGTATCATGTAGTTGTTCCATGTTGTTCCATACCCACTCAGCTAGGGAGGCCCAATCCTCTTAGCAGATTGTGGAGGATGTAGATACAAACATTTTGACAGTACAATAATTTGACAGATTCAAAAAGTTCTAATGATATGATTGTAACCTGAGCTCAGGGTGATTTTTCTGGTCGATATTCCTCTCTCATTTTAGGCTGACCTTTTCCACCACACAGATTAAAGGGGAGATCTCAGAATGAATAACATTTTGTGCTCAGCATACTTGAAAGCCCCACATGAATTTTTCAAGGGAAATCTGAGAGGGTCTGGAAACCAAATGTACCCTTTCTGGTTATGCTGCCATTGAATGGCCCCATTCTAATATTTCAAAATGCACATAAAATATGTTCTTTGGTGGAAACAGAACAGTATTTTTTTCAATGACAATGCCTCACATTATACATGTTTATATGAGATCGCATTAGGCATTCATGCGCATAATCTATTGATATGCTGTGCATAAGAATAGCAAGCAAGATAGAGTCACATGAAGTATGCCTAATCTGTTATCAAATGGTTGACAAAGCATGTCACAAATAATCATTCAACTTCAAATTACTTCAAACTATGCACAGTGTGCGATGATCATACAAGATCTTAAAACTGCCATCACCTCAAACACTCCTGCTGAACCCATGCATGTTGAAAATCAATTCATAAATAACCTCAATTTGATTAGTGTGAGCCTCCCTTTGTGTGTGTGCATGCATACATGTGTGTGCTTGTGTGTTCGTACCCTATAGTTGTTTGTTTTGATATTTTTCTAAGACCAAATTTTATATTTAGAAAATCCAGGGTGCTTAAGACCTTTGCACAGTACTGTATGTATGTAACACAAATTAGCAAAACATTAAATACAATACATTTTTGGCTTTTTTCTGTTTGTCATATATGGGGTGTCAATGCAGAGCTTGATATACTTTCAAAAGAGACCAAATAAAAAATAAACAAACCGATCCTTTCATTATGATTTTATTTGACCTTTTTTATTGTTGGGTGCAAAAATTCCTCATTCAGAAAAGGGTGGAACCTTCATGCCTTATCAATGACTCATCCCAATCACACCATTTTCCCATGGAGAGCCAAGCCTTTTGATTGGTTCAGAAACGTCTGTGTAGCCCTGCCCAACAGGGTCCTGAAGCTCACATCTTCCATCACCACCAGTCACCAAGTTTGTTCTTTCAGAAGGAGAAAATGACAAAGGGCATAAGAAATAACGAGCAGATCCGTACTGTTATCTCATGATCATGTCTTCAAAACAACAGCTGAGAATGTGGGTGCTGTGCATTCTTATCAGCTGGTCAAGAGTGGTGAGAGCCTTTAGCTTTTGCTTGTATTTAATCACCTCACATCCACAGGTGCCGAAATCACCACAAAACTCTTCCGTCTGCACATCCTCCCCTTAGCAGCAGCATTGCCAAAATAACTTCAGAACCCAACAGCTGAGTGCCAGTCGATCTCTTATAGTGAACCCACAGCATGGTGAAAACAGATTTCACAATGGAAACTGAGGCTATACCCCGCACCAAGAATGTCAGAAATGCCTGTTATTTCCCAGTGGGAAGTTTGTGGTTTGTTCTGCAAAGCATTAGAATAAGCATAATGGGATTAAAACGAGCGGAGGAAATCACACAAGGCTAGGCTGGATTTCGGTACGAGCAAACATTTCAG
Organism: Conger conger; assembly: GCF_963514075.1. NCBI lineage: Eukaryota > Metazoa > Chordata > Actinopteri > Anguilliformes > Congridae > Conger > Conger conger. Next base: position 28,828,715 of record NC_083774.1, on the reverse strand, counting down.
CGGGGCAAGATTCAGGGAAGTGGACCTTAATGAACTAAACAGGGTTTATTAGATTGAAAGGGATGGAACATGTTGAACGAGATGGAAGACAACAAATCATCTTGTGTTTAACGCAGAAAGCAAAGCCTACACACTCTCAGAAATAAAGTTTCAAAATAAAGGTTGTTGCTGGGGCAGTACCCTATAGGTACTATATGATATTGTATCCCTTGCCAGCGATATATAACTAAAAGTACTCATTTGTACCCATATAGAACATTCATTCAACATACTGTACTTTCAGGGTACATTTGATCCTTGAAGAACAAAAATGTACCTCCATTGTCACGTTATTTCTGAGAGTAACTGTTCAAGAACACTGCGGTCTTAAAAACAAATTGAACAGAATACTTTAGGCTACAAACGGAACAAAAGATGTCACGCTGATAGCGTGCCTTCCTCTTATCTGCGCGCGTGATCTTCTCCAGGGAATGCACCCGCTCACTTCCCCGCGGCGCAGGGGAGCGGCGCCGCGTGAGCAAACGGCGATAATTTAAAACGTTGTTGCGTGCTGCGTCGGTGGGAAACGCGGTATTCCGACAGCGATGTCAGGCGGCTGCATAGCAACTTTGTGGTAGCTCTGCTCACTTCCCATCAGGACAAGGGCCTGGGGGTCTACTGCCTTTTAAATACAAGAACAGCAACGCACGGTGGCCCTGAATGTAATGGGACAAGCAGAGCAGGGCCTGTCTCCATCAATTACCGAGAAGCAGTCGCTCAGCAACAGAATTAAAGCAACCGTGGCATAAAGTTCACCCACTCCCCCCATAAACTCTTTACAATCATGCTCCAAAACGAACTTCATAATTATTATTACTGTTGATATGGCTGATAGTGATAAACAGGGTTTCAACTCCAATAGGCACCAAACAGTAAAATTACTCATTTCTAATTTTTTAATTAAAATTATCATTTAAAAACAATGATAGATATTCCTGTACAACTAGAACAGTCCAATCATGCCTGCAAACTGGAACTTGATATACACACCAAACATTAATCACCAAATGTATTCAGTTTGTGTTACTTCGGGTCAAGTGACCAGATGAAGATTCACATGGGATCAAATCTTTGTTTAATAGCCTAAAGGTGTATATTGAATTCCAGTGTGTGGGCTCAACTGAATTCTTGCCCAGAATAGCAGTTTATGTGCGCATCATCATCATTCCCTAGGCCTGTGGTGCACTAGCCTGACATGGTTGTTATCATTTCATGAATGCAAATTACATTTATTAAGAATATTTGCATGACCCATTAAAAAAAATTCTACACTTTAGTACTCTGGCGAAATGTGTATAAAGCACCATTTTACAATAACCAGGTCCAACACGTTTTGTTCAAACTTGGGTGACTTCACTGTGTGATAGTGCCATGTCACCACCTTCTGGCAGTTTCAGTCAGCAGGGCAATGTCTCACTTATAGCCTATTTTATGTTTCTTAACAGCACTCTTAGCTTCATGTCTTTTCACACATTACTTACGATTATTATTAGATTTATTGAATTTCTTGCTAAATCTATTTTGGCAATATGAGTATTTATTGTATTGAAATATAATGTTGAGTATTTAACTGTAATAATAACTTTTTAGGATTAGCTCTTCCAGTTGCAATGCAGTTGTGTGTAGTCCAGGGGTGTAAAGCTGAGACTTAAACTCAAAGTCAAGCACACTGCAATTGACACCTGCAATTTACTCTGAATTGACTGTTATGATAACATAGAATACTACTCTTAATGGACAAGTCAAAGGTGTGGCCTTGTGGGAGAAGGTGTGTGGAGCCAGCTTTGACATGAGTGTGTTGCAGTTGTGTACATATTCTTGGCACTTTACCTGATCATAAATATTCCTCAATCAGGGTTCATACTAAACCTAACCCTGCACACAGCAAACAATAATAAGTTACATTACATGTTATTTAGTGACTTAGACTAAGCAGGGGACAATCCCCCTGGGAGCAATGCTGGGTTAAGGGCCCAACAGCTGTGCGGACCTGGGGATTGAACCACTTCCGGGTCCCAGTCATGTACCTTACCCGCTAGGCTACAGGCTGCCTATGAAATATGTAATAATTCTATGTAATACAAATTTGTTCAATACAACTTCTGAGGGGTTATTTGTAGCATTATTCCTGGTTGAGCAAGCCTTTTCTTTGGCACAGTAATTCTATAACATAATTACAGAGGATTAATTATCCACCTTTCGTCATATTATTTACCTCCAGTAGACTGTGCCTAGGGAATTAGTTTGCAGTTCCAGTGTGACTATGTATGAGAGCACATTTTTTCTCATATTTCTTCCACAGCCCAATATTTTCACTGACTATAGCCTACTGTTGTCAAGGGGGAACATCTAATTGAAAAGCATACACAATAATTGAGTCAGGATTCAATTACAAGCACAAGCAAGCTGTATGAAGGCTATTTAGTGTAATTGTAAGAAGAAGAAGAATCTAATCAGCATGCTGTAGGCTGCATCGCAGTCCTCAACACTCTCAGAAGGGTTCCAAAAGGCTTCTCTCTGTCTCCTCTCTGTCCTGTTTGGGAAAATGGCTTAATCTGGGAGTTTTACTATTTGCTACTATTTGCAGCTGTAATATAGGATTCCATAAAGAACAGAAACAGGTTACCCTTTGAAAAGAAGTGAAAGAACCCTTTTTCGAGTGTCAAGTGAAAACAGTCTATATCTTATATGACCTCGATTGAAAACAACAAAGCTGTTTAAAAATATCTAATTTCTTGCAAACGTCTAAGACAAAATGTTTTCCGAGTGGGCTTTCAAAGTACACCTTAGGCCTAATTTGTATTTACAGGAACTGAACAGAAACTATTCGATGAACGCCCAAAACGAACAGACAAGACAGAAGTTGCGGTGCGATGCAGTGCGGTGACTACAGTAATTCGATTTTACGCCGTTAGGTTGCGCTGTTGTAAAAGTATGCAGATGAAATGCATGTAAATACAAAATGGAAACCCTTTCGAAGGGAGTCCAACTTGCAGGTAAGAAAAGTAATGTTTAACGAATCCACCTTTATCCAAATGAGTACGAGTAATTAAAAGTATTTGAAATTTAGTGACTGGTCTTCAATCTAACAGGTTTTGTGTGAACATCATTATCGACGCTCACTTTACTTGACCACCGTAGTCTACAGCTGGCTTGATCGGAGAGATTAAACATAGGCTATGTTCCAAACTAATTGTTTTCATGTAGCGCAGCCGATATGAGCTAACGTTAAATATTACTAATATTTCCAATATTATATCCTTAAAGTCTTTTAAAGCCAGTCATGTGTTCTAAATACTAACTTAACCGGAACACCGCTGATATTTAATGGGTCCAAAACAATGCCGCAACAACAGAAGAAGTATTTTCAAGTTCCGACTAGTTGTGTTACCACCACCTATCGGCTGTATTGCTGCTACACACAGCAACAGTACTAATAACAAATTATTATTATTATTATTATTATTATTATTATTATTATTAACAACAATAATAATTGGCCAATACGAAAATATAAATCATAAATGTCAGTAAAATGTTTCAATTCAAGTGGTAGAAATAAATAAAAATGATTTCTTCTTTAGAGGAAAACTATCCTGTTGACACAATTTTCCAGGACTACAATACGTTGAAGAAGAATGCAGATGAATTTATGACATGCCTGGAAACAAACAGTCCTTCCGAAAACAACTGGTTCATTCTTCCTTCTGGTGCTAAGGCCAGTATCAACTGATTATGCAACCTGAGGCTAATCTAATATTGCATTTAATGATACAGCCACACAAATTTGTAGATATACAGTTGACTATATATTCAGAATAACTTTTACTTTTGTAGCGATGCATTTAAGGATCATTAGATTTTACCCCGTTCATGTACCATGTTCATGTACCTCATTTGGTCTCACAGGTTAAAGTCTCCAACAACAATATAGCGCGACTCTCATTGTTTGGCGATGGTGACTCCACGCACACCATCTTGGCTCTCTATGAACCCCCACTTGAGACTCATGGTCAGTGGGTTACATGTTTGCCTAAACTCTGTTACACAGAAGGCTTGTTTTATCATTCTTCTATTTTTATTTATTTATTTTGTTCTGAAGAACATTTTTCTAAATCTGCCATTCTCACAGTGATTGCACTCTATCTAAATGGAAAATGGTGGACAGTGAGCAATGTCTTAAAGACCTCCAACTCTTCCAGGTCTGGGCTTGTTACGGTAAGCACCCTTACCCAAGACTTCCCATGTTAATCGCTCATTTAACATGCCTTCCTTCAGGAAATAATAATAATAATAAAGAAGGACTGAAATTGTACAACTTCATGTTCATGTACATATAAAGATTATGGTTTTGATTCCTTTAACATTGGACATTCTACATTTGGGTGGTATTGGGGAATCTAAATGGAGAGAAAAAAAACCAAAAAGTTTTCCCATAGGTGAATTGAATTGTGCGATTAACAAGACTGTCTAAACTGTCTAAACATTTCATACTCACAGTTAACAGCCTAGGTTTTGTGATAGCTGTGGACTCTAGGCTGTGTCCAGGTTGATGTGGCTGTGTGTATTCACAGGTGCGGTCTGTGGGGGAGAGGGTGGTGCTGTTCCTTCTCAGTCAGGTTATATTTGGGGTGTTTGAGAGGCGCACAGATGTGGACACTTATTTTGCTCCTCACCCTGAAAAGGAGGTGGCCAAAATTCTTTGGCAGGATGGGGAGGCGACTGGCTTCTACACTGTGAAACCGAAAGGTAAGAGGTGATCTACAGAACATTCCGGAACATTCTCAGCTCTCCTGGGCCGCATCCACTTTCAGAGTAACCTACGCTTGGAGTACGAAACGCCAGCACACCCTGAACTGAGTATGCTGCTTGTAATGCAACGGACAGAATTTGCTTTATTGTTTTATTGTTGTGGCTCCAGAGTATTCCACCATAAAAAAACATAATTGTGTGGGATGCTTGTGGCAGTAAATGACTGCATAGAGTGTTTATGCCAGCAGCCAGTATTTGTTACAATCACAGTCCGTGATTCATGTGGATGCTCTGTTGCACATATTAAGACATGATATGTTTCTGCTGTGCTTTTCATTTCATTCGGGTATCAGTTGTAAATACATATACACCCATTTTGCCACTTTCAGTTACTCTTGTCTGCATTCCCAACACACATTTTCACAGATTTCAGTGGTATCCTACAGCCAGAGTTGGATATGGAGCATTCTCTTCTTTTTGTGTGCTTATGTATATACATTTGCAACTTGCATTATGTGAATGTCTAAAATGGGGTATTGAGGATGGAAGTTTGTATTAGAGCGAGGGCCTAGAAATCCAATGCTGTTGTTCCAAATGTAGAACGTGTGTATTGCGAGGACCATGTACCCTGCTCTAATTGATTTAGTTTCATGCATACTTTACTTTTACCCTGTTTCATTACCCACAGTACACTGCATTAAATTGGGTGAGTTTAGTCTTTAGTTGTAATGTGCATTGAATGAAGAACCTGGCCAAACAGATTAAATGAATGGGCTAATGAAGTTGAGTAATTAGGCAAAGAGGTTGGGGGGGAAAAAAACAACTCATTGCACACATTTATTCTCTGGAAGTAGTTTGGCCCCATTCCACGGCATTGAAAAACAAGCACATGCATCGATTAAGGTTCACCCTGGTTCCCTGGCTTAATGCCCTTCTTTCTCAATCTGGCTTAAACATCTTCCAGTGTAACTGGCTCAATAAGCATCATCACCTCAGCTGACTATCTGGCACAAAATGGCTGCCGTGCATCACCCAGGTGGGCACTATATAATGGTGGCGGCTGAGGTGAACCTCATTCACTTTAAAGCAGTTTTAGCTAATGGAAAAATGCCATGTCAATATGATTGAATCAAATGTCTATATTATTTATTTAATTCTTCTTCTTGTCGTAATGTCATGGTGTGTGCGCTCAGGTACCCTGTGTGACAGCTGCAGCAGCCTGAGCTACCTGCTCCCTGTGCTGGACACTGTGTTTGTGCGGACAGAGTTCAGAAGGAAAGGACTGGCCTTTCGGATGCTGGAGGACTTTTGCGTGTCGTACGCCAAGGAGGAGTTCATAGGAATCAGCCATCCGGTGTCCAGCAGCATGCACCAGGGTGAATCGCCTCAAACTCTCGACGTTCGCTTTCAGCAGCACTGGCATTTCATCGCCTGACTGCCGAAACAAGGCTTCCCGTGACGTTTATTTAAGTTTTTATAATGTGCATATTATAGTTTTATGTAATATTATAGTTCTATTATACATACTGTATACATCAGGTGATTGCGGCGTTGTACTAATTCCTTTTCACGTGTCGGGTCAAAGACTGACTTAGTGATTGATGCTCCTGTCATAAAACAGTGATGAGAACCTTATCTATTGTAACAGCCAAGAATGAGGGTTGGGACGGTGTTTGTACAAGACTAAAGCTGCCTCAGTGAAATATTAAGAGACAAGCAGGAATGTTTGAAGATACATTATCTAAAGATGAGATAAATATTTAGAATAACATATCTGCGGATCTGAGCATTTGAAAAGCCTGAAGCAGTTTAAACCTTGATTTGAAAATGACTATTAGGCAATGATCATATTAGGCAATATGATTACTGTAATATTAACAAGGACTTGATTTGCTTCTGTGCACCTGAAATTGCTGAATTGAATTGTTTTAAGTGCAAATGATCTGATTTACAGAAAATGAAATTGTGTGCTCAATGCAGTTCCATATAGAGCTGCATCATGTGTCTACATGATTGATTTGGTATGTCTCACAAAATCATTCCGCTGGATAATATTAGATATTATTATTAGTTCTCATTTCATATTTGTTTCATGTCATAATACTAATCCTTTAAGGTGTAAGATGCGATTAGAATGAAATGAAATGAACTGAACGGAACATTCTAATGCTGATGCAACAATCATTATTGAAAGTGGCCTGTAGCGTAGTGGTTAAGGTAAATGACTGGGACACGCAAGGTCGGTGGTTCTAATCCTGGTGTAGCCACTATAAGATCCGCACAGCTGTTGGGCCCTTGAGCAAGGCCCTTAACTCTGCATTGCTCCAGGGAAGGATTGTCTCCTGCTTAGTCTAATCAACTGTACGTCGCTCTCTGCCAAATGCCAATAATGTAAGAAAGCAATGGAGTTCGAGAGCACTTAGAACTTAGACTTAGAATTTAGAAGTAAAAAAAAAAAAGCCATTCCAAATAACCCTCTCCCAAAGGGTTAAACGGTCCTTCTCTGACCAGTTTGCAGGAAGTACCTGCAGGGCCAGGAACGGGACAGAGATCGGCTGTACGAGGTGGAGGCGCCGGGGGGCTGGGCGCAGAGACGGAACGTGTGGCTAAGCCTTCAGCTCAGCCGCTGTGAGTCGCTGACTGACTTCTCCTAACGTCAGCACCGCTTGTTTTAGCTAAGAGCTAAACATGGTTCAGGCAGGAGGTATTCCTAACATGCTCGGTTCTGCGGTTCCATATGTAAGCCGTGTTCCACTGTCAGATTGGATCCTGATATCCTTAGTGCGTTTTTTATGCTTAGATATTCGGTCTGTGTTTGAAGGTTTACGGGGCAGGAAATGTAACTGAGTAAGCCTGAGAAACATCGCTGAAACCAAACCTCTTTTATTTTTTTCCTCCGGCAGATTCCAGTTTAGAGAACAACCTGCCTGAAGCGGAGAGGGAAAGTATAGTCGCCACGGACAAAGCAGAAAAGGTGAAACTGATGCGCATTTTGTATATTGTCTTTTTTGAAAATAATTTTCCCACAATCAAGAGTCCCCCCCACCCCCTGTTGTGCTGTGCCCCTTCAGACCGTGTTACTCGATCTACACCCCCAGCCATGGAGCACTGCAGCTGTAATGCATTCTAGGGCTTCAGGCATTTCACACCTCTACTGCGTGTACTATAGGGGTGAGCGAGCACCAATCAGAGGAGAGGTGTATCTCTCACTTGGGGCAGCTGCCTGGTAGCCTGTGGATGTAGGGGGGACTAAAGTAGCAACTGGAGAAACCACAGGCAACTTAATGCAAGGATTAATGTAAGAATGTATGCATGAGTATCAGCCATATTATGAAAGTGGTATTTTAAAATGGTTTATAAAAAATAGATTTTTAAACTCCCATTGCTCTCCGAGAGTTGCTGACATTTTTACATTTAGTTTTTGCCAAATTAAACCCATCCTACTCCTGGCAGGTCAAAACTCACTGCTGCAGATTTCCATCGGTAGGTGGCCAATGACAGCCAAGCAGTGTGCTTAAATCACATTAACAGCATGCTTTACCCTAAAATGATCATGCTTTGGTGTTTCATGCACAATACATCCTCCCACTGGAACTCTGTTTCTCTGTCAGGGTCCTGATGTCCCAAGTGCTGCCAGTGGGGACGTCGCTGCCCACAAGCCCCGGAGGAACCCCAGGCGCAAGCGTACGGGAGAGGCAGCCAAGGAGGAGGAACGTGGGAATTCCAAACAATTCCGGGTTTTTAATTAGACCTTCACTAACTGAGAGGGGTAGGGAGGCGGGGGGGAGAGGTCCTCTGTTCTGGGCATGAATGTTTGGTATGTTTTAAAAAAAATGTTTAATGCAATGAAAGTGGTGGGAAGTTTTTAAAGAATATATATATATAAGACACCAAGGGCTATCAAAAGGAGCCAAGCCTAATGAACTACTGATAGAAGCCCAAGCTGTCCAAGCTCAATTATAATATTGCATATGGAATTAAGATTGAATGTTGGTGAATGTTTTTTTAATTCAATGTTCTGTACATATGCAACATTTTCAGGTGTACTTTTCATGAATGTGTTTACAAAATAAAGATTTTAAAATATTTTTTTTTATTTTATTTTAAAATGCATTCCTGATTAATTGCAACTTTTAATTGTAAAACTAATGAAAAAGGTATCACCTAAAGGTACTGTGAGCCTGACCGGGTTGATACAATTCTAAGATAAGTCTGCCCAAATATTTGGGATATGCCTGGCAAACAAACCAGTAGGCAATTATTTCTAATGAATTGTGTTTTTATGTAGGTCAGGCTTTGAAGGCAACAATTTAAGTCAACTTATCCATTTACTTGCTGGTAAAAAAAAATGGTTCATTTACATTTGAAACATATTGGAGGAAATTTACAACCAATTTAGCAGGAATTTAAATATCTTACCACTAGACCGCAGGAATAAGCAAGAACTGAAATAAGAAGCATTCTGTGCCAGTTTATGTCGTTTTGTGATCTAGTGGTTAAAACTGGAAAGTTGAATGCAATTGCCATTTTGGGTATAGGGTCATTATACCACTGGGGCAGTAAGACTTAATTCACAACACAGCAAAAAACTTCCAGTAAACTGGATCGTGTTAGGGTATACCATGATGACTGAATTGGAGGGGGTAATTTTGATTTCGTTCTTTCTGATACTTTCTTTTGAAACCTTCAAATAAAGTGAAGTGACAAAAAGTGAATTTAACTTACTATAAAATGTATATTTTAAATCGTGGTCAGTCCTCAACAAACATAACGCAAGTGAACATTTGTTTTAGGCGTGGCCACTTCCCTGTTGACGCTGGGGGAACAGGAAGTAGACCTAAAGTTTGTTGCGGGAACCAAAGCAGGGAATCAAACAGGCTGAAATGAGTCGGATTTATCAAAACACTGCGCTGCAAAATAAACCTGTTAACAATGAAAAAATAAGCAGCAAATGGCAGCCGTCTACCTACCAGAGGTAATGGCATTACCTCACTGACTTTTATTTTTTGTAGTGTCGTGAGCTGTCATGCTGCCCATGTTCAACGTTGGCCAAACAGTAGGTTGTCATTTAACGTTAGCTATAAGTTAGCTACAAAATAAGGAATATGATTTGCGTGTATGCTTGTATTTCATTTGATATCTATTTGACAGTTGTTTTTCTTAAAGTGTTTACGGTCGCTTATGTCGTTTCTTAATTCGTGAGCTACACACAGAACTGAATGTTTGGACATTTGGAACTGACATTAACGTTACAGTGTGTGGATGTGCAATTGTTTGCATTTGACATTTTTCTGATATTCACAGTGGTCTTGGAGTCATTTTGGAGGGTACGCTGGTTGATGTGTCACGGCACGTAATCACTGACGCATCCAACCAGAAGGTAATCAAAACTATTTATTTTTTAGTGATCCGAAATTGAACAATGTCTGTGTTACTGTGTTACTTACCAAACGGTGTCGTGAGTTACCTTCTGTATCCCTTCAAAAATATAAATGTACTCATTTTCTGTTAAATTAATTTTGCCCGTGGCAGGATCGCTATTATGTTCTGTACATTAAACCCAGTCGAGTTCATCGGAGGAAGTTTGATTCGAAGGGGAATGAGGTCGAGCCCAACTTCAGTGAAACCAGGAAGGTGAACACTGGCTACCTGATGTCATCTTTCAGTAAGTACTTTGTTTTCAGTGATGGAAAATACACTGCCAAATATGGACACCAATATGGACACACCCCCTCCTTGGACGTTATTACTAAAAAAGTTCATTGCATAATGAAAAAATATTGTCACTAGTATGTCCCATAGACCATATTAGTACATACGGAATAGGATGTAAAAGAAGAAGCTAAACTTCTCCACTACTTTAGTGCTCCCAGGACAAAGGTCTCTATGAATCAACAATGACTGTCTGTGTGTATGTGGGCAGATAAAATGTATCACAGCACCACTAAAGTAATGTACATTAATCAGAGTTTATTTCCGTCTTTTATTTCCTGGCTTTTCTTTTGGCAGAGCATAATTTATATAGTTCTCCATTTCCTTCTTGCACCTACAATGGCATCAACCCTTGTGTTGCAAGCTCATGTATTGATGTACTGCTGTTGGTCGTGACCCTTATGACTTACTGTAGCATCAGCACTGTGTGTTGCCTAAACCTGTATGTATGCACTTATGGGTTGCTGTGAATGAAACAGCTGTTTAATGGCTAAATGCAAATGTAGTTTGGGCTTAAATGCAATGACTTGTATGTTACTGAAATTAATGGAGACATCCAGAGGGGTTATGGTGGTGAGGATGTGGTCTGTGTTTGAGGCATTGTGTTTCATGGGGACCCGTCTAGGTTGAAGAACATGATGTTGAGACCTTGTATAATTGTATTATAAGGTTCTAACAGACATTTTTGATCAAAATGAGTTGGTGTCATTAATATGTTGTTTAGAGGGCAATTTGATAGGGTTTTGATATTGTACATTCAGAGTACTTTTAGGGTGTCTGTCATTTTGATCTATGAAGAACTGCCAGCAGATTCTGCTGTGTTAAGATGTGAAAGCTTTGAAGCTGAATATCGCAAAACTACTCAGAATGCAGACCAAGCCTTATAATTCACGATTTGTTCCTCACACATTCCAAAAATGAGTGGTGTGACCTCCCCTCATGACCTGTTTTTTTTGTGGCAGAGGTGGAGGCCAAAGGGGAGACGGATCGGCTCTCCGAGGTGGACCTGAAGGAGGCAGTGAACAAGGCGGAGCTGGTGAAGGTGACGGAGAAGCACACTCCTGGTGAGACCGTGGCGTTCTGGCTTCCCGAGGCAGAGATGCAGAAGACCGAACTGGAACCGGGCCAGGAGGTGCGGCTCAAGACCAAAGGAGACGGGCCGTTCATTTGTAAGTTGTCACGAGGGGTTTGTTTGTCCTTTTGTTATTTTTGTTTAACTTATCACATTGGCTCTTTGTTCACAAATGTTCACGTTCTTATTGAAATATGAACATTATTTTGTTTGGAAGAGACAGTTGGGCTGGCTCAGAGTTTGTCTTTTCTCATTCTGACTTGAGTGTGTGTGTGTGTGTGTGTGTGTGTGAGATGTAAAAAAAATACAGACATAATAAAAACCAGGCAGGGTGGCCTTGAGCAGAAGGGCTCTAAGTTCACCAGAAAAAGTTTGGTTACCATTGCAATTGTTCTTAGTTGTGTGACTGTACGTGTTTCAGGCTAAAATGAGGACTATTGTGTGTGCTCAGCCAATGTTCTGTCTCAATATGGTCATTAAACGTCCCATGGCACTTACCGCAGCAGAGGGAAGGTTGCCCAACCTGGCTGTCCTTGTCTGTCCTTTCCATCTCATCATCTCCCTGTTAAATTGGATAAATGAATCCCTCCATCCAAGCTGCTGTGTGGTGATCATTCTGGTACAAAATGGAAGCTGTGCATCTCCTAGCAGAGCACGACACGATGGTAGTGGCTGAGGCCAGTTTCCCCCTCCTTGATTGTAAAGTATGGTTGATGCCAAAATGGAAATCGGTAAATAATGATGCAGTAGTGTTGTATAATGGTTAGGGAACTGTGTTTATTTCCCAAAGGTTGCAAGTTTGATTCTAAATTGCTTTTGTACGTGTATATATCCAGCTGTACAAATTCACAATAAATGAGTTATGTAAAAAAAAGTTTACCTAATGATTGGCATTTAGCAGAAAGTCTCCCCCCCCACCCCCAAATTTCCTTGAATAACGGGAATACTGTAGTTGTTAATTTAGCAAAGTGCCTCACCCCCCCCCCTTTTTTTCCTTGAATAACGGTAATGGGTGTTATTTATTGGAGTTCCTCAGTTCCCCCCAGTTCTCTTGAATAATGCTAATGGTTATTGAGTGCAGTGCCTCTCCTTTCTACCCCCATTTCCCTGAATAACAGTAATGTGTAACAGTAAATCCCACCCCCAGTTTCCTTGGCTAAAGTGGACGGAGGCACAGTGACCAAGTGCAACTTCGCCGGAGACGAAAACGCAGGGGCCTCGTGGACGGACAAGATAATGGCGAACAAAGACGGGGGGAGCGTGCCGGCAGGGGCGGGCGAGGGCGCGGAGGACGAGGAGTGGGTGAGGCCTGACGTCGAGCCGCGTCCTGTCCGCTGTTTTTAACGTGGCACGCGTACCATGCTCTCTTATCCCTGCCGACATCAGGAACCATTGAATCTTTTGGTATTATTGCACATGGAGCGGTGCTGCTTTCCTCTTTATCTGGGGCTCAGGACTAGTCAGTAAAGACAAAAAAATAAAAACAACAGTTGAAATGAATAGCTCCGTGGTCTCCAACCCTGGTCCTGGAGAGGGGTCTGCTGGTTTTTATTGTTACTCTGTTACTTAATTAAACTATTAGAGCAGTTGATTAGAGTTAACTCACCTCACCTGGTTACCTCAGTTTCAACAAGGTGCTGAGTTTAAGGTGAAAACAGAAAACCAGAAGACCCAGTAGCTCTCCAGGACCAGGGTTGGAGACCAAGAATACAGTGCCCTCCATAGTGTTTGGGACAAAGACCTATTATGTCTTGATCTGACTCTGACTTGCCACGATTTTAGATTTGGAATCACAAAATTAAAAAAAAAAATCTGGTGAAAGTGAACATTCATTTTTATACATTGTGGTTTTACCATGTACAAATTCCAGCAGTGTTTAGACAGTCCCATCAAGGGCCACTCACAAAGGAACCTGTTTTCTGTTTGTTCCAGGATGACTGAGATGAGGGATGCAACTCTCGGCAAAAACAGTAAAGGAGCACACAGCTCCAGCCACACTATTAACCCCCCTGTGTGGGCTGGACTCTGAGGAGGAGATCATAAGCTGGACGCAATTCATTTTATTAACTGAACATTATTCAATATGTACACAGACATATTTATGCCAACTTGCTGTGCTGTGTCATGCCAATACATACAGATGCATACATGCCTCATATTAACTCAACTAATAAACTTGGTTCAGATCAACACTGTGACCAAACGAATATATAACTTCAAAATTAGTTTTTCAGTGTTCCTGAAACTTCTGTCTTTTGGGGATAAGGTATTTGTACAACACTGCCAATTGGCAGACAACTGTCATTCTTTTTTTATTATTTCTTTTACTCTTTCAATAAATACATTTTTATATATAAAAAAACCCTTTTTTTCTAGTTATTACATCTGGGTAAAACCACAGCATATACCTCTTTGCACAAACATTCATTGATATTATCAGTTTTGGCCAGATAAACCATGTGTAAAACCATGACAGCTGAAATAAGCTTTATGGAAAAAACTGGCCATTTCAAGACATCCAATAAATTATTTTTGCTAACATCAACTCCACCAAACCTCTCACGTTTATGCACCGACATAGATATTCCGCTATGGGGATGACACTGGTTCAGGGGGTATGAACAGTCATCTGGCAGTTGGGTTACCAGTTCGATCCCGCCCTGGGTGTGTCGAGGTGTCCCTGAGCAGGACACCTTACGCCCAATAGCTCCTCACGAGCTTGTTGGTGCTTTGCATGGCAGCCAATCACTGTTTGTGTGTGTGTGTGTATGTGTGTGTGTGTGTGTGTGTGTATGTGTATGTGAATGGGCGAATGAGAAGCATCAATTGTACTGCGCTTTGGATAAAGGCGGCATATAAATACAGACCATTTACCATTTGCAATCTCTTAATCAATAATGAGAGAGATCCAGTAATAGGAATCAAAAGATACAGTAATGGTGAAAAAGTCAGTCAGTCAGAGGGACATGGGACATCAGTGTGCAGTACTGAAACAGACACCGAAAGCCAGGAATTAATATTGCAATAGAAATGTTTTGAAACTTTGTATGTTGCCTTTTTCTCTCAAATTACAAGCAATTTAACCATGAATATGAAAAATTCATTTTAGAGCCTATGATACAGTAAGTGAAAGTTTGGCACCTGTATGGGAAAGTGCCACCAGAATTATCCGAATTACAAAAAAACTCATAACAATCAAAAGTTATTATTATTTTTTAAAATATATACTTTCTTACATTTTATACAGAGTAACCCCACACAACACATCCAAAATTGTTTATGAAACCATAGCATTATGTTTATTGCATGTTTACTATTTAATCATTAATAATTAAATTGGAAAAATCATACAGTATCAAGATGAAAAAGCTTAACACTGAATGGGGTCAAATTGAGCCCAACTATAATATGGAGGTGAAAGAGCACTGTGTAAACGAGGCGTAATGAACTAAGTACTGAGTATTTACAAATCATTAAATCCATTCCATTATTACAACCAAACAGTCCACCTCTCAATAAGGCCACAAAAGCACAGTTGCGCGTACCCGGGCTCACCCGATCATTATGTTGCAACAAGATCGCGTGCATACCCGCTGCCCTTTGCAATTACCCTGCTACAGCTGCTTGGCACGTTTCGGTCTGTTTGCCGACAATTTGTCACAGTCATAAACATCTTATCTCAGTTTCGTTTATTATATTAGCGGTTTTATTCCCTCGCGTGGTTCAGCTCACATTGCCTTTTTCTTCCGCTTCATCTGTTTTAATACCGTGATTGTATCAGACATAAAAAGGCTGTTTGTCTTCGCAAGGGCAGCCGTTCCTGGGGCCTGTATCATGAAGCATGGTTCACTGAGTCAGCTGTATAACTGTACTGAGTAAAGCCCTCTCAAGTCTGGAACATGTTTACAAAGTAAAAGAGCGGTTCTGGGTTTTACGCAGTGCAGTTATCCAGCAGTAATCCTGCTTCGTGACACAGTTCTGCTGGTTTTTGTTGTGACTCGGCACCTAATTGATCAATTAAAACACACGGTTACAGTCAACACACCTTGCCTAATATTAAGGCAAAAACAACGCCAGCAGACCATGCAGCCCAATCAGGACCAGGGGCCTGTATCATGAAGCAGGATGACTGGGTTAGCTGGATAACTGCACTGAGTAAAACCCACAACAAGTCTTTTTCAGTCAATAGTCCAGATTTGGTTTCCCAGTAATCCTGCTTCATGATACTTGCCCAGGAATGAAGATCACTGTGTCACAGTTTCGCCTTTTCCCCATTCCTAGTGTTCTCCATTTTTGCATGTTTGGTTTCTCTTCTTTGTTTTCTGTGTTTTATTTGATGAGTCTGAGTGTCTTGTTTTGTTATTTAGTCTATTCTTTTAGGATGTGTGCCATTATTGCACTGTTGGTTATCATTGTTTGCACTTGAGTTTTATTGGTTTAGAGCCACTTGTTTAGAGCCACTTGTTGCTTTGCCTGGTCATTCCCATATTTGCCCTGTCTGTTATCTTTCCTGCTCTGATACCATGTCCGTAGTACAGCTTTTTAGTTTGAAAAAAGTAACATTTTCAGTTAAACTAACAGACATTTTTTTATGTTGTTTACTTGTATTTTTCTGTAGTTAGCTGTTAGATGTCAATTGCTTAAACTAGCTTTATTCAGTCTAAATGAATGCTTGCAACTTCTTAGATAGATTAGATCATATTGGCTTGGTATTGATGGGACCTGAACATTCTACCGCCTGTTTATTATTCTTTATATACCATATGTTTTCCATTAAATAAATATGTCCAGCAAACTTTCAGTAGTTTAAGCAGTTTATCCTTCTATATCAAAATCATAACAGAAATCAGCAAGTTATAAATAAGCTTTCGACAACTCAAGTAATTACATTGGCTTCAAAAACATGTAAGCCATTAATTTATTTTAATAAAAAGCTTTTTTTACAATCATATTTTCATGTTTATGCAGAATTTAGTATATTTACAAGTAAAACCAAAGATGCAGCATTATAAGGCTACAGTGTCCAATTTCAAATATCAGTTATTTTTCAGTAATTCAACTTCACAACGTGCTTTAGCTGTGAATTTGTTTCTGTAAACATTGCAAATATTTCTGAAAGAGCAAGTTTCAAATGAACATGTTATGTAAGGTTAGGTAGGCCTACAAATAAATAAAAAATATGGCTATTCCATAATCACAAATGGAATGAAACCCAGTCACATGGTACTTCAGGAATTATGCTATATCCTAGTCCTCATCCATGGAAGGTGTTCTGAAGTTCAGTTACACATTATCTATTGCATATGTTCATTCAATTATCATTACTCTTACTCGTTAATTTTGTATCAGTCCTTCGCATAGAAAAAGCCACTTCCAGAACTTTTCAAGAGACGGAAGAATTTCAAAAAACCATCAGAAAGGACAAAAACACAGCTGTCGGTTTCAAGTGGCATGGCCGTCTTGACTTCCCATCTGTTTCTCGTTTATGCGCCTTTGCCGCTTCGCTGTTAAAACCCTTGGCTCTCCGCGGCCTGTCCCCGAAACCAGTCCAGTACTATCGGTTTATTTTCTTTCACCCACTTGATGTTTGCCTGAGTTCTCTCAATGGCCTGCTGCAGTGCGCGGATCCCAGAACTGAGGGAGTCCGCCGTGTGGTCCTTCTGGAACTGCTTCAGCTGCACCACGTCCGTGGGGACAGGAAAGAGTGTCGTTAAACAGACAAACACCAACCCACCCACCAACAGCTGAACCTACAGGGTCATCGTATCAGACTCCATGCTTTCCAAGCGAAATTTCACATTTGCCCTGTATTTTTTAATTCGTTTTTTTGCATAGCTAACAGAAAAGGGAAAGAATGCTGAACAGAGATTACAGAGGAAAATAGTAACTTAAGGCTGATAAGTGGTCTCTAAGCTACGCCATAAAATTATCTTACCTGTTGGAGTTCAAATTCTGTGGAGAATCTCTGTGTTACTCCCTCAATAAGGCTGCCCAATGACATGATTCCCCCTCCATAACTGAAAAGGGAGTTTTATCAATTTTATTAAGGTTGCTAGGAAACAAACTATTTAATATGCCTATCAAATATGTAATAAGCAAAGCAATGTAGCCATGCAAATGGGTTATCAGGAAATGGCCCAAAGCAACCTTTGGTGTGGATGTTATTAAGTTGGCATTTGCTAATCAAATAGCTAGGTTGAAAGTTTACAATACTGGCAGACACAGGCCTATATATGCAATAACCGCAGATATTGGTCATAATAACTGCTCTGACAGGGGTGACAGAGATGTAAACAGAAAAGATGACTAACTCCTCGCTGATGTAGGACCACTGTGATTGGACAAAGTCCCAGGCAAGGGACTGGCCGGCCACATTCCTGGCGATGTAATTGATGGTGGACACGGCATCCATCTTCCTTATCTTGACTGCGTCCAAAGTATACGACAGGTATCTGTTGGGTGGAGAGACACAGAGGCAGGAAACCATTGTAAAACTTATACAGCTTCATAGAAGAAAGCAACATGTGTTTGAGCCACGTGGTTCTTGCCTGCTGAGAACCCAGATGTCTTTGCTGCAGGACAGGGCGTATCTCAGCTTGTCTTTTTCGGTGGCGATGGAGGCGTCCTGGTACCTCTGCCATACGATATCCCACTCCTTCTCCCCCGTCATGGCGATGCCGTTGCAGTAGATGGTGGACTTCAAATTGGGGTGGATCCTGGAAGGAGGATGGCACACCATCTATAGCTAAAACTTGTGGGATAATAGTTCATGGCTAACTCCAGCACAGTTGGATGGTAGAAATGTCCAACAATTCATCACATGCTACTGCCTTGGCTATAAAGCCACACTAAAGGCCAACACAATCCATTTTAGTGTAGTGGGGCAATTTAGATGAGATTCAACTTTACTGTTGAATCTAACCTGCATGTCTTTGGACTGGATTTCTGGTGGTCAGTGTAAGACACCAATAGAAAAAATGACATTGAGCCAACTGCACATTTAGTGGATAAATTGATTCGAATAAAAAGCAATACATTACAGAAAACCTCCAGATTTCTGCTAACTTGTTGAAATGAACTGCATTACATTACAATACTTACGTATTGTTGACTGGGTCATCTATCCAGTTAGTGAATACGCTTTTAACCATCTCTGTACACTTGGGTAAGCCATTGCTGCAAGCCACCGTGATGGCATTGATCTGGTTGTGCCTGTGGTGATTAAAAAAACAACGTCTCATTTTAAACAGAAAGGATGGCTGACCAAGGTGAACATAATTAATAGAGTAAAATTAGTAATAGAAGTAAATTTATCTGGCTGTAGTCTCAGGACCCACATACAATATATATTGTAAGACATACAATATGTATTGGCTGGAATGTATTATATTTTGGAACTCATTTTTTTGGCTGAGTTTTGGGACTGCTACTAAAAGATACCCTACTTACTGTTCTTGGTGACTATCAGGAACTGTTAAACTGAGGGTGTAATTTTCAAAATAGTTGTACAGTGGAGAAACCTGCTTCCTGAGGTACGCCTAGAAACAAGATGAAAAGTAGTCAGGTTTTTTGTTCATATTATTCGCTTTAACAGTTGTGATTGAGGTACAGATTCAATATAGTCAGAATATCCATTAGTTTGAGTAATCGTGTGTTCAGTATAAAAATGAATGTTTGGTTGAATGACAATGAATTAAGTTAATTACTCTGAAGAATCTTTCCACCATCATTATATGAGTCAGGAATGTAACTGGACAATCCTGCAACAGCAACCATTTCCATACTAACAAAAGGTTTACTGATGTAGTGCACACTTCTGGCATGGTGGCGAAACATTTCAGTTGAAGTGACCTGCCTTCATAGGGCCGTAGACCTCAGAGCGATCAAACATGAGGATGAAGAATTCCAGGTTTCTCAAGGCAGATTCCCATGGGATGTACTCTGTATCATTAGAAAGGTACTTTGTTGTGTTCAAAGCCAGCGTGATGTTGATGTATTTGGCTCTATGTGAGAGACGGAGAACAGAATTTAATTGTAAATCCAATGCTGTAATCCGTGTGCTTGGGGCATTTGCCTGTATTTTTTTCTCTGTGACAGTTTCCAGGAAATTGCTCCTTGGACTCACACAATTCTTGTGAAAGAAACGTTAAAACAAGAAAAATGAAAAGAATGACCATGTAAGTTAATGTACACAGAAGTTGTCATTTGACAGGCCATCAATTTGAATAACATTTCAAATAAAACGACAGACTTTGTCACGTAAGACGAGGGTCTGGATTCGATCTGACTGCAGTTAAAATTTTCCTAAAATTGGAATAATAAAAATAAGCAAGCATTATGTTTTTAACATAAATTTTATCACAGCCGGTGAGAATGAATGGAAAATGTTGCAATGAGCTATGCTCCACTTGCGTATGGGATGAAGCAAGGTAGCAACTTGTAACACTTGCTCAGTCTCATAATTCTCAGACATTGCAATAATAAAGCCCTGGCTTCAAATCCCACACATATTTCTGTCCAGTGTAAACCTATTTGAAGAATGACATTAGCGTAATTTGGGCATAGTTTGTTCTTCTCAAACATTGACCCAGGTCTACCTAAAGTTTTCTGAATTGCCTCTATATTTCAATATATCACAGGGCCAGTCCCTACCAGGCCTTTGTAATCACTTCACATGCACTTTATTTCTTACTTTTCTGTGAGTGATTTTGATCTTTATGTGTGTGAGATATTTGTGTATATGTGTGTATGTATAAGCTACTGGATGCCTAAAATTTCCCTCGGGATGAATAAAGTATCTATCTATCTATCTGTCAATTTCTTCAAGCTATACAGCTTCAAAGATGGTCCATTGCTCCCTTCTGTATTTTATCTACCCTTCTCACAACTGTCAATTGTCCACTTATGTGTGGCAAACCAAATAAAACATCGTGACATTCACAAATATACTGTTGGTAATATTTTGGATGATTGACTTAAATCTCTGTGAATATCATGACATGAAACAGAGTTTCTGTGAACATAAACAGTAAGCCAAAACCTGGAACTCTCAGCCAGGAATCATGTCAGAAAGAACTGTACTGTCAGCCTGTAGCCAAGTGGCTAAAGTTCCTTGTCTGGTAAGGTACAGGATTTTCCCCTGCTTAGTCTAATCAACTGTAGGGCGCTTTGTATAAAGCATCAGATAAATAACAAATTATTATTTATTATTATTAACATATCAGAACAAAACTTACCTTGCAAGATTAAAAGCATCATCTATTAGCTGGCCTCTGTTGATGACTGGTATTTCCTGAAAACAAATAAAAATTCAACTTTAATGATTTGATTGTATACATAACAATATATATTAAACAGCAAACCGACTAATGTCGGTATGCCCAAACAATGACTGCCTATATGCTGAATTTAAGGTAGATATAATTTTTCAGGACACCATGGTTCTGGTTGGCTGAGACCCTTGACAAAAAGAATAATAATGACTAGAGACAGGACTGGCAGCATTCATGTGAGAGTCTAAATACTGTGTAGTTTGTAAACCTGCACCTGGATGATAGTGGAATTTAAATAAAATCTCATCAAATTATGATCAGGGTCGCAGGGGGGCTGGAGCATACATTGGGCGGAAGGCAGGAATACACCCTGGACAGGTTGCCAGTCCATCGCTGGGCACACACACCATTCACTCACACACTCATACCTATGGGCAATTTAGACAATTTAGATGGACTGGCGACCTCTCCAATCAGCCTAACCTGCATGTCTTTGGACTGTGGGAGGAAACCGGAGTACCCGGAGGAAACCCACGCAAACATGGGGAGAACATGCAAACTCCGCACAGAGAGGCCCCGGCCGACCAGGATTCAAACCCAGGACCTCCTTGCTGTGAGGCGCTCATCATCATTTTGTTTTTGTATCTTCATGGCACTGCTGTGATATTGGTCCAGCCGGATCCCTCTCACACACAAACATCTAATCTATCTGTGCTCACAAAAAAAACACAAAAAGATTACACTGTGAGTGTTGTTCAACTGCTGAAGGAGTCGTTGCCAGTTCTCTTGATTGTAGTTGACTCTGAAATATCCTGTGCAGTTGACATTGGCCAGAACCCACTCATCCTTTTCAGCGATAAACGCTGATTTCGAGTCTGTGAGGTAAAGAGAGCAGCTGTTAGGGAAAACATATTTTCTCTGGGCTTTATGTCAATATGCAAGTCTTCCGTTAGGCATTGTCTTTGAGAAGCAACTACAATTTCCAGTGTTTGGCCAGTATAATGTTTTTCACGTGTCTCGGGTAAACATTGATTAAAATTGATCGCTTCTTTCCCCATTGATTATAATTAAGGCTGGGTGTTTGTCACAGAAGTCAGGGGTGTCACGGATTCCATGATTTCAGCTATTTTTTGCGATTTCTTCCCTTTTTTAGTGCTGAACTGAACCTTAATATGTCTTACAGTGTTATTTGTAGAACTGAATGTATCACAGTGTTATTTCTATTACTTAACATATCACAGTGTTATTTGTATTACTTCACATATCTTACAGTGCTATTTATATTACTTAACATATCTTGATGCTATTTGCATAGGCATATGCACTTTAGCAATATTGCCAAAGGCTGGGAAAACGGGTAGCTATAGATATGTGGAATGCACTGGAAACAAGATTTACCTCCTTGTTAGTGCAATTGGGTTTATACAGCTGAGTATGCACTGATGAAATACATTTTGTGCAAGGCTTCAAGGGCAATGCCTAGGATTAAAACCTCCTTCTGTGGTTAAATGCAAAACCCTGAACCACCATGACAGGGATGTATTGTCAATTAAAAGGCTTTATCTTTTGAATTAATCCATTCTTTGGACAGTTTCTTTCTTACCTGAACCTTTCCTCATCAACTCATCACGCACTTTTCCACCAGCCTTCATAACTTTAATCGGAATAAGCCACAGGTAGCTAAAAGTGGATGAGAGAGAGAGAGAGAAAGAGAGAAAGAGAGAGAGAGGGGGGGGGTCCATTATATACATTCCAATTGCCATGAGAACAGAAAAATTGATCCCAAAAATGGGAGAGCCCGGAACATTCTGCTCAAATCCATCCATCAGGCTGTTTTTCTCTTTAACCGTCCACTGGGAGCAGTACCCTGTGGAGACCAGCCTGGAATCGAGCCTGCAATCCCCAGGGGAGTGAGCCAAAGCATTTCACAGGGTCAGCCATATGGGCTTCTGGTCAGCTCACAGCATGTGAGTCCTGGCTCGAACCTTTCCCCCGCTTCCCATTCCACGTTGTTTCTCCCAGCTGGGATTGCCCAATCTGTTAGCCTGTCCCAATGCCGAAGGGCTCGAACCAAGAGCACAGACTATCACATGTGTAGACGTGCTGCCTCTTTGCAGTCACTGCGCCAGATGACTGTGTTTTTACATTCATTTTATTAAAAATATATATTTTAATTTTACCAGGTTTGTTTCATTGAAATTTAAAGTCTCTTTTGAGACCTGGTCAAGTGAAGCAGTACATACAGTCTCAGGTAATGAAGACATAACACATCAAAGTATTACACTAGTAAAGAAATATAAAATAATACCCCCACAGACCGGCTGCCTGCATGTGTGCCTCTTAAGCTCCACCTGAAGTATCTTCTTCCACCTCATCCAGGACATTTTTTTTTTATTTTTTTTTTAAACAAAAAAAACAAATTCACAGAACCACAGGGGTTTCCGGAAACTCTAGTTTAGGGGAATTTGGGGGAATTATTGGAGTCTGGCTCCAGTAATTCAACCGTGATGAATGATTATCTGCTATTTTTTCCCCCAGAGATAAAGACTTACTTGTAATCCGAGGTCTGGTTGAGAAGAAAGTGCTGCTGGGATATGTTCCCTGAAATGGTGTCAACGGTGAGGACAGGATAGCCCATCTGCTCTGTCCACGTGTTCATCACCGCCTCAACTTCTTGCCGTCCCTGGTTAGCTACTACAGCCTGGAAACGGCCATTTCAAGGAAGTGAAATTATTGTCCAGCACCTACTTTAAGTCTAAAACAAGATTTATTCACAACAATGCTTCAGTGCCCCAAAGATTATAAGCATGGAGCACTTGTACCATTTACTCACTTAGAAATACAATTTACAAGTTTTTGCTCATTATGCCAAACATCCCAGCATATGTATTTTGCCAGAGCACATAGGTTTTGCAACAGTTTGGCTTTTAATCCTACCTCTTGCAAATGTTTCCAAAGGTCTTTGTAATCAGCATTGCTGTACTTGTAAGCATTTAGATAGGACTTTGGAAAAAAAGAAGATGATTTTAGAATATATTATATGCACACGTCACACTGTAAATGCGTTGTATTATGAGAATCTTTGATATGAATGAGAGAGAATGGTGTGCTGGTTACATAGCTTGGCTTTGTTGAACATTCGGTCAAACAAACTGATAACATGCTTCAGCCACATACTATCATCCAGGAAAATGGGCATCTGTTATGAAAATGGTTGATTGACTCTTACTTACACGGAGGCCTTCTTTAAAAACAGAGTCTGAAATGTAATCAGATAGCATTCTTAATACAGCTGCTCCCTAGGAAGAAAAGAAGTGTAAGTAGTTATTCATACAATATTTCTGGATGTTACCAACTATTAAATGATGTTACTACTTGTGTATAATGGTATATTTTATAAATTGCTCTTTAGTATTTAACAATGATCGATTACTGATTTTGTCTGCAAGGATTTGTAAAATGAATTCACATGGCAAATGAACAAATTAGCAAATGAGTGTAATTCCAACTAGTTGAATGGCAACACAAACCCAACTAAATGATGAGCAACACAAACTACTCCATGTAATCATAACCAGACCACAACACTGGTCGACACCATAGCAGATGGATGTGCAAAAGCTGTACGGTTACGCCTATGTTGTGGAGTGAACTGAGTGACAGAAAAACAGGATGAGTGGATCTGAGCAGAACCTTGCTGTATGTGATGGAATCGAACAGCTGGCTGATGTCGGCCGGTGTCCGAATGTCCTGCTCTTTGGAACTGAGAGGGTGCGAGGTGGCAAGGGCGTCTACTTGAAAGACGGACTGGATGTCATTGAGGACCATCAGATCTTTCTGAAAATGGCCGAGAACACACGGAAACGTAAGTCCTTTAAATGACGGCACAGAGCTTGCAGCTGGAAGATGTTTCACACCACACGCACTGAAAACGCGAATGCAAACAGGTAACATACAGCGTTCCAGCTGGAATTCACTTTATCGACGCCGAGGTACGAGATGTAGGTTGCAAATCCCTCGTTCAGCCACAGGTCATTCCACCACTTCATTGTGACCAGGTTTCCAAACCACTGTTTTCCATCATGAAAAAAAACAACAACTTTATCAAATGTGAGCATGGCTTTTGACTATAACATTAATTCAAATGCTTTTACAAATGCAATCAATTTGATTTTGATTTGACTCAAAAACAAATGAGAAACTGGATTTCATGGGTTGTAGCAGGTGGGCCTTCCTTTTTGATATAGGACATCAAAGGGTTCAAAGGTCACTGTGACTTATGGTGGCTGAATTGGGCATACCTGGTGAGCTAACTCATGAGAGATGACTGTGGCAATCCACTGTTTGTTGAATGTGGAAGAGATCCCTTCTTCATACAAAAGGGCTGTTTCCCGATAAGTGATCAGACCCCAGTTCTCCATGGCCCCAGCAGCAAAGTCAGGCAAGGCGATCTGACCTGCAGTGGAAAAAAAGCAAAGTTAATTAGATGTGTTATGTGAACACACCAGCACGATGCCACATCTGTTGGCCATTCCCTTAGCGATGTCGTCAAATGACTCAAGCAAAAACAAAGTTACTATAAAACAGGGTTTTATGTCCTCCTCATAGCTATCATTCTTTTTTTTTTTTATCTCACAGATGAAACTATTCAAAATAATTTCCTAAATAATTATGTTAGCTCAATTTAGCAAGGACTAAAATTAAGTTAAGGCTTTTAATAGAAATTATGTTTGAGCATCAATATTGTATGTCATAAAAATAATCAAAACCAACAAAATATTGAGCTATAATCAGAATGTACACAAATATGAAGCATTTTGACTAGTTCATGATATGTACAGTACTGCACCAATGCAGCAATGGATCTGGAGGATCCTAGACTAGAAGGAATATATACTGTACTGTATATTTTTAATGCCAGAACTCTGTTTGTTTGCAAATAAAAATTAAGACAGCATAGAATTCAATGCCAGCCCTGCCCCTAACATTTTTTAAATAATTATCTTCAATAAACACCAGGACTTACCAAGTTTACTTAATGGATAGGGTATGCCAAAAAGCTCTTCATATACGGAAAGAATATCTCCAGTGATAGACTGTGCATAGTCAGCATGTCCAGCCAGTATTGCTTCAGGCCTGGCATAGGTCTGGTATCAGAGAAAGAGACATATGTTATATACAGTGGCTTCAGAAAGTATTCAGACCTCTTCACGTTTTGCACACTTTAGTGTGTTGTAGATTTGATTTTTTTCTCATTTTGCCCATCAATCTACACTCAATAACCCATAATGACCAAGTGATAAAACTGAAATCTCTCATTTATATAGTAAGTATAGACCCTTAATTCAGTACTTGGTTGAAGCCCCTTTGGCAGCAGTTACAGCTTCGAGTCTTCTTGGGGAAGTCTCTACAAGCTTTGCACACCTGGTTTTCGGCAGTTTAATCCCATTCTTCCCAGCAGATCCTCTCAAACTTCAGCTTGGATAGAAAGTGTCTGTGAACTGCCATCTTCAGGTATCTCCACAGTTGTTCTCTGGGGTTTAATCTGGTCTTTGGTTGGGCCACTCAAGGACAGTCAGAGACTTGTTCCTGTAACCACTCCAGTGTTATCTTGCCTGTACGCTTGGGGTCATTGTCGTGGTGAAAGGTGAACCTTCGCCCCAGTCTGAGGTTGTGTGCACTCTGGAGCAGGTTTTCTTCAAGGACCTCTCTGTATATGGCTGCATTCATCCTTCCCTCAATTCTCCCTGTCCCAGCTGCTGAGAAGCACCCCCCAATGCATGATGCTATGGGGGTGCTTCTCAGCGTCATATGACAATCCAATTTTTGTCTCATCAGACCAGAGAATCTTTTTACATGTGTTTGGCAAACTCCAAGTGGGCTGTCATATTTAACTCAATAGTGGCTTCCGTCTAGCCACTCAACCGGACAACCAACTCCAGGAAGAGTCTTGGGGCTTCAAATCTTTGTAAATTTCATAATTAATGAGGCCATTGTGCGCCTGGGAACACGTAGTGTAAATTGTGGGACCTTATATACACAGGTGTATGCCTTTCTAAACTATGTCAAATTAATTAAATTTGCCACAGGTGGACTCCAATCAAGTTCTAGACACATCTCAAGGATAAAGAAAACATGATGCACCTGACCACAATTCGGGGCACCACAGCAAAGGGTCTAAATACTTATGTATATGAAAGATTTCAGTTTTAGATTTTTTATTAATTTGCAAAAATTTCTAAAAACATGTTTTCACTTTGGGTTATTATGGGTTATTGAGTGTACATTGATGGGCAAAAATGGCAATTGTACCCATTTAAAATTATACTGTACCCCTGTATTTATTTGAGGGGAAAATGTACCTATCTTTGTCAAGATTATAGACACGTCTTGATCATATTATGAAAGGCCCTTCTCTTAATGTATAGTGTCGTGATTCCTGATGGAACCTAATGCCCTTAATGCCCTGCTAAACAATTAGCTATGTTTATGTGAAAGTTGAAGGATCAAAAGCAACAGATTTTTTTGAAAAGATATGAATGGCTGAGAATATTGTGGAAAAACATGACTATTATGTTTATTATGTACTATTATATATAGACATATGAACCCAAAGGATATTATAGGTGAAACAAGGTAACATACACTAACTGTAGTCCTCAGAGAGCTGGTTTCCTTTGGTACAAAGTCACACACAATGAAGGCTAAGAGGTAAGTCGACATTATTTTCGTTGGAAAGAATTCAGTTTTATACCATGTCTCCCCGTCGATTTCTTCCACTGAGGGAGATCCTAGTCAAAGAGAGAGAAAATGTTTATTCGTGCAGAAAGCTTTAAACTAAAACGAACTCAAAGTTAATTGTTTTATCCAACAATTTGTGAGAGTTTGTGACAACCAGGTTTTTGGAATATGTGATGAACTGTGAAGTTGCACATTAAGGAAATAGTGATAAGACATGCAGGATAACGATTAAAACATTAAATGGCAGGAAACTGGAGGAATGAAAATAATTTATACCAATGCTTCACAATAAGAGCACAACAGGATTTCTTTCTTACCTCTTGCCTCTGAATTGGAGAGAGCTATACTCGGTTTTCTATGCCTGATGGTGATGCGAAACACAGCTTTCATAGCTGGTTCATCAAAACAGGGGAAAACCTTTCTTGCATCCGTAGGTTGCATCTGGCTAGCAACCATAAATCTGGGATAAAAAAGAAAAAAATCTTTCAAAAAAATAGCAGATAAAAAAAGAAGAAGCTAAATGCTATTTGAGGATTTTGCGGCTTTCGACCATTTCACTCAGATTACTTTTTTGTGATTCACTGTGCTCATTTTTATCATTGAGGTAACATCTAACTTAGCAAATGCTATGCGGCAGCTCACGTTAACAGAAATGTTTAGCTACATAGTTTGAGGCATCAACTGTAACATCAAGAGGTGTAATTTCAAGGGGAGGCATCTTATACAAGGATTGGAATTTGGTCATCCTATCACTATCATCACAAGCATATACCATTGTAGCTGCTGCTTGCCTATAATTTTCAGTCATTTGTTCAAAGAGAAATGACATTTTCTGACTGATTCTGTATCAATTCAATGCGAGGAGTGGTATAATTAATTTAGGTTGGGTTAATTTAGAACTGGGAATGATTAACTAATATTGTAGCACACGTTAGAGTGGAAAATAAAGTAACCCAGCTTGCTAAGTTAAAAAGGTTCCAGAGACGGGCCGCGGTGGCGCAACAGACGCAGCGGACTTGCGGTTGCAGTTCACTGCAGTTGCACACCGGGGACCGGGATTCGATTCCAAGTTTGGCCGGCTCACGTGGAGCAGCATAATTGGCTCGCTGCTCCAGAGGGAGGGACTTGGCAGGGTTAGTGGATCGCCGCACAACAAAAAGCACCTCGGGCGCCTTGGAATCACGGAAGACGAGCATGAGACGAGACGGCTCATGCAGACGGAAGAAGGCGTGTCGCTCTCCTTCGGGCCGCCGAGGGATGGGGTGTGGGCGGTGTATCTAATACTAGCTCTAATTGAATCAGACGGGGTACAATTGGCTACCAAATTGGGAGAAAAGGGGAAAAGAATTCGAAAAGAATTTTTTTTTTAAGTTCCAGAAACAGCAACCATACGACCACAGGAATATACACAACTAATGATCTGCGCTGGCTAGCAAAATGACGGGGATATTTTCATGCAATGCAGGATGGGAAAACCGAGGCCCCAAGCCTTACTAGCTCATAGTAGCTAGCCAACCACATCAGCAGCTCAGAATAGGCTGTCCTAGACTGCAGTCAATTTTATGTACACCGACCTAGCTGGTCTGTTTTGGCTGGCCTGCAGCTACTCCCAGTTTGATATCAGCTGCCTGGCTATGAAACCACTGCTGGACATAATGGCCTGTTGTTATTCCCATGTTCATTTTGAACTTTAGAATGCTTCAAACTTGGAGAAGCTAGCCTGGTTTATTAGTTAGTATTGTGTTTCCCCATGTTAAATCTATGGACAATTCATTGTCTCATTCATCAAATATAATAGTCCACAGCAGGGACCATCAGTTCTGCCCATGGAATCCTAATCTGGCTATGGTTTTCTTTTCTCCTGGGTAATTAACTGAACAATTAGTAATATTGAGATTTAAAAAATCACTGTTTTCCATGGGATAGTTGACCATGCTCAGTGTAATCTCCATCTTATTTCATTGGAATCTCAGTCTATTACATTGGAAAAGAGTGGAAACACTGCAGTGATATTCCCATGGAAGGAAATATGACACACATAATCTCCTAATTATATCCTATAAACACCTTTTAGTGAACAGTTCATAGGAGTTATCCGATAAAAATGAAGAGTACATCAAGATCTCCCACAGAAGTTGCATTTTCTTAAAGAAGAAGATCTTGATTACCATTAGGTAAATCACAAAGATGTCTCAGTGCTGACCTAAGGCTAGTGATGCCAATGTTAATTTACCAAAACCTGTAATGGGAGCAGAGGATTTCCCTAATTTCCATTCTTTTCACCCGTTCATCAAACAGCATGATATTTAAAAAAAAATCACATTACATTTAGATAAATATCTGAAATATTTAAGATATTTAAAACATTTAAGATAATCTCACGACTGTAACCCATTTAATCTCACTATTATAGCCCTCATCCCCTCTGGTTGGTATGTGGTCAGTCCTCAGTAAATATTGCACATACTCAAAACACAGGGGAGTAGCATGAAACATGCATTCCTGAAAAAAGGTGTCCTTACCGTTTTTCATCCACATTTTCCTGGTACTGACTGACATAGATGCCGCTCAAGTCGTCCCGCATCTCTCCTTTGAATTTGGTGTGGAGTTGGTAGATGCTGGAAGTTTTCATGCGTTTACTAAGCACAATTTCCAAGAAATTGCTCCCATCTTCATGAAACATATGTTCCTTAATGGGAATGTTCGATCCGTTCACATCAGTCACCTGCATGAAGGTCACGTTCAGGTCCTTGCTGTGGACGAAGATCCTGCTGGTGGCTTTCTCGCATTTAAACTTGACGGTGGATTCTCCAGAGAACCCAATGTTCTGCTCAAAAGTCTGGTTGGTAATGTTGGTCACCTCCCCGTACAGGTAAGGTTGCAGGAAAACACTGTAGTCGAAAGGAACCAGGTCCTTGGGGAGCCTCATGTTCGGCGGTGGCCCAGTGGTTTCTGGGGTGGTCACAGGCGGAGTTGGCGGGCGGACGGGAGGCTTGTTCTCCACTTGAATTTGGAAGATGGTGATCATGGCAACGACGGAGGCCACGGCAGAGACCGTCACCACTGAGATGGACACTGCCAGCACCTTGGAGATGAAAATTCCTTTGGACATGTCTGAGCCTTCTGAGGGCTGTCCGAAAAGAAAATACTTCTGCTGGCTTCCTTAGGTTTCTAACCGACTATGTACCTTAGGAGGCTCTCCGCTGACCTCCCATAAAACTCACAGGCACTGTACAGGCAGGCATACAATCTCACCGCACTAATTGTTACTAGGTTAAGTATTAACAGTCGAGAAGTGGAGACAGGGCAGGGGAGCCAGAGAGAGAGAGCAAGAAAGAGTGAGGGAGAGAGAGAGATCGACGTTCACTCAAACGCAAACAGCCTGTTGTTTCTCCACCTCAACCCTCCCTCCCTCCCTCCCTCCCTCACATCTGGAAACTCTTCTGCCCCAGCCGGCCCCCTTTCCCCCCACTGCGCTCCTATAGGTGAGAGTTCTGTCCCTGTGCTACAGCGGCTCTGGTTCTCACAAAGTGTGCGGAGAAAGAGCTTTTAATTACCGGACATGGACAGGTAACTGTAGAAGGAGCCTGTCCTTGACATCCCAACCCCAAAGGACTTATGGAGCAACCTGTTGGCTCTTTGCGTCCCTCATGTAGGATACCGTCAGCCCTTTGGTGCGATCAGCTGCCTCAAACCAATGCACCTTTCTTAGTGCCCCTCATTCCAACTGTTCTCAGAGATCCTGAAAGGCCTGTGTGACCCCTGAAATTTGGGAGCGTGCCTTATTATAAGGAGAGTGTGTTAAAGCGGATGCAAATTACACTTATGTATGGAATGAACACACACCACACCATTTATTTCTTGCTTTTCAGGAAGAAAAGCCTGATCAATCCTGTTTGGTTGTGGTTTCAATAATCATGGAATGAACAACCTGAAGGTTTCTTGGTTGAATTTGGAAGAGATTAAAGAAATCAGATTTTGATTTAAGGAGTAAAACACATGACTGTTTTCCTGTTAAAGTCCTTGATATCATAACTTAATAGAGCACAGCACAAACCGTCTCCATGTCGATAATTGTTAAGTCAAACAAACATACTGGTGATAAGAGGTGTACATGTACTTTACAGTAAGTATACAATGCTTATGCCTGATGTCAGGAGCTAAGACTGAATACAACTTTACAAAATACAAAATACCCATATACATAAGCACATACCTATAAAAAAACCTAAGACAAAAATCTTTTGAAAACAAGTAACTGAGATTGTGTGCCTGGCATGTTTGGAGTTTATGATCATTGTCTCCAGTAGCAATCCGTGACTTGATAATTAGAGGACAAAGTTTAAAATGCTTGCCCTTTGTACCAAGATATAAATGCGGGTGTTTTATCTTGTATTTCCAGTTAATGTTTGTATAGTGTGATTTGTACTTTCATTTACGGTCTGCGTGACAGTCCCCATTCCCGGCTCTCAAAGTATCCAAAAACGCAAGAGCCCTAAAACTTATTTCAGTAGTTAAGGACGTCTGCTTTTCTTAAGGGAAATGTATAGCTACAGTGAGCTTGATGGCTTTTATCTGAACATGCCAATGATTAATCTAATCTGACAGACAACTGAAAGCGTTTCCCACTACTGGCACTATCTGGTCACAGATAGGCCAGCTAAAGCAAGAATCATAACCATTCATTAGCCATAAGAAATGAATTCTGTAGTAAGATGTAAATATATTTGTAATATATGAAATATGAAATACGTATTTTTAAATGGATCTTTAGAACCACAGACTGAAACCAATTTGAGATGGTGTGTGAGTAGAAACAATCAGTAATCATTATGTATCAACAAGACCGACAAAATTACTCTGTACTACATTACTTGTACTTGTGTGCTCTGGTGGCAACATTCAAAAATAAAGATTAATGATAGGTTGAATGAGTAATATCTTTTGATAATGATCATTCCAAAATAATCATTCAGTGACTTTCATCAGCTCTGTCATCCCCAGGGGCCCCAATGGTGTGCATGTTGGATCACAATTTTACTCTTCAATGGCAGTCGTGAGCGTTTTTGGAAGCTCAGAAAATGAGTATGATTAAACAGAAACCTTTCTGATGTTTTCTCCCTCTAGTGGTGGACTTTTGTTTCTGGTGCTCCTTCCAGTCGTAATTCATTCAAACTCACTTGAGCCGTGTCCGGGTCAGTACACTTACGTACTATTGAGTACACAACTCGTATAACCAATAGTAGGCAAGTACACTGTTTCAGACATGGCCTTGGACTGCAACGCAGTAAAAACGACAAAGAACACCTAAGAATGGTGGCTCCTCTTCCTTTCTTTGTGTAAGAGCTCTTCAACTAAATACCAACAACATATCCATTTACCTTCATGATTCAAGTCATTATTTAGATTTAACCCTTTGAATAAAAGTTTTTCCTCCTAATAGAAGTGCTAATAGAACTCCTGTTATGTTGAGACACCTTGTGGCGAAAGGTGGAAATACCACCCACACAAAGTTTAGTTTTTTTTTACTTCTGGCTAGCTGGCCACTGTACCCGGATACGAAGCATCTCTATGCAGGTGACAATGGCCACTTACAAAGACCTTTTCAGATCATGGATATGTTAAAACACAGTCATTTATTGTCAAGATTTAGGAAAGAACCTACATTGCAACTGTAAGGGAATGGAGACCTACGATATGTTATCAATCTTCCTTACTGAACAAAAGAATGAAAAAAAAAAAAAAAAAAAAAAAAATAGTATAAATTTCAACTGTACTAGAGAAATTTAGCTATGCACACTCATGAAGAAAGTTTCCAAAAGTTTGCAGAATCAGAAATTGCAACTGATGCCCTGTTGCAAAATGTTTTTCTCAGGGCCTACGAAGGGAACATTTCCAGGATGAACCACAAGCAGTGATGTTTGCACACTGACTATACTGCAATGTTCCAGTTGAGGAATTATTTTCTTTCGTCTTTCTACAGGTTATGAAGAGTGACCCTGATATTATCCATCTTTACATATACTTTATGTAGCAGCGTGTCAGGAAAACATGGTATAGTTTAGGACACGATTCCCACAACGTTAACATCATTACTTTACTCAACTTTTAAAGGTACCAATTAGCCATAACAGTACTTGACAGTCCACCAGTTTAGAAGTTAGAAGTTTCTGAATTTGCATGAAACTTGCATGAAAACAGGGAAATCTGACACAAATCTGACTGTTGATTGATTGGTATCCTAATCTGTTATTTCAAGTGTTAAACATGTCCTAATAATTGCTTGGAATGATGAGAACAAAAAAAAAAAAAAAAGGACAATAAGATAAGATTCAAGTGAACAGAAGCATTACATTTCAGTTATTTTTGAAGGCGTTAAGACTAATTCACTCATACACACACCCACACACACACACACTATCACCACAAATCACACATGGAATGGAATAAAGACAAACAAAAAAAAAACAACATCATCAGGTGCATTCCAGAAACGGGGCGTGGCTTCAAGCACACTCTTCATCGATAGATCCAGTCGGCAAGAGCTGACCCGCCCGCAAAAACGTCATAATCTCTTCAGTCTCAACCACCGAGGGGGCAAGCTTGGTCGACTTTCCATAGGAAATGAACGATTACCAAATGAACAGTTACAAGTCTTTAAAAGCACGAAATGTAGTCAGATATTGAAATATACCGGTTGTCTAAATACCACAATAAAACAGGTTTAAACCCTGCATTTGCACTTTTATTTAATTGCCAAGAAACCCAAGGCGAACAACAGCCAACAACATTAACCTATAAAATTAAATCGTGAACACCGCTTCTGCAACGTGATGTTAAAAGTTAAATTGAAGAAATTTTGATGAACTAGGCAGTCTGGCTAGTTTGTCTACTTTACAAGGTTATGGATCATAAATGTAGTTCATTTAATAAGATAGAAAAGAGGGCAGAGAGCGATACCCTCAAGCGAGTTGGATCATCTGTTCATTCTGGAACTGCATAAGGACAGCACTCGAGTCCTTTTCAGTAAATGTTTGGCAAAATACCACCGCTGGTCTTTATATATAACAATTGAATGAATCGTGCTGACATTAATTATTAAAATACTAAAATAGCCATTATCTATGATGGCTCCCTATTAAGAGCAATGGCAGGCGCAGGGTTGCTTTATTCCTTGTAAGGCTCCGCCTACATGCCTATGGCGCGTTGCCGACTGGATCTATAGGTGAGCGGTCCACCCCACGGCGGGGTGGGGGGGTGGGGGGACCTATGACTGCGATTAGCTGATTGGCGGATCGCCACACGGTCACCACAACCAACTGTCCAGGTGCTGGAGGCAGTAGCAGGCCTGCTGCAGGATGACGGTCAGCTCGCGGTAGCCCTGTTCCCTCCAGCCTGGCAGCAGCCTCTCGTTGTTGAGGGCCTGCAGTTTGGGCGCCCCCTCCCGCAGCACCTGGTACAGGCAGGGCCACCTGCTCTGGATCCTCAGCCGGGTGCGGCGGTCCAGGGTGATCCCGCGCACCGCCTTCTTGGCCCGGAGCTCCCGGAGCGCCGGCAGCCGGAGTCGGGAGAAGACCAGGCCGCGGCTCTGCGACACGTCCAGGAACTCGAGCGAGTCAGACTCCAGCGTGTAAGACACGCCCAGGTTGCGCAGGGGCACCAGGACGTGGAGGGTGAGGGAGCGCAGGCTGGGCAGCGCCTTGGTCAGGGTCTGGAGGGTGCCGGGGTTCACCCCTTTGAAGACCCAGAAGTACCGGAGCTCCAGGACGCGGAGGTGGCGGAACTGGCCGAGCAGCGAGGCTGACGTCTCCGACCAGTCGAAGTGCAGGCGCATCCTGGTCACGCGCGGGCAGCTGTGGGCCAGCTTGGCGAGGAGGACCTGGAAGTTCTCCACCTGGTCGGCCTTGGTGACGCTCTCCTGGTGAGAGGCGGAGCCGGAATGGGGCCGCAGGTCCAGGGGCTCCAGCAGCGTGAAGGTCCAGTTGAGGTCCAGGTGGCTGAGGTCTCTGCAGTGGACGCTGTCCAGGAGGTGGGACAGGAGCTCGCCCCACTTGTTGTAGCGGTCGCCCAGGTCGAAGCTGGCCCGGAGGGTGAGCAGGCTGGCCCCCCTGGAGATCAGGTGGTGGACGTAGTGACTGACCCACGCCTTCCAGCGCTCAAACTCCCGGTTGGACACCAGCAGCCCCTCCTGGCCCGCGTGGGAGGCCCCGCGGCGGGAGAAGTCGGCCACCCTCCAGAGTTTCCCCGAGCGCATGAGCCGGCTCCAGCTAACGCAGACTAGCGCGGCGTTGCATTTGTCCAGCTCTGGGAGGAAGGCCAGGACGTGCAGCTGACACTCCACCGGGAGGGAGTTGAAGGGGAAGACATCTTCCTCGGCCCTGAGCCTCCTGCGCCCGGCCCCAGGGGCCAGGCCCCTCTTCCTCTGAGGCATTATCTCTAAAGAGAACGGACTGGAGCTCCCCCGCCAATGTCATGGTCCTCCTAAAAGGTCATGATTCGGCTAAACTATCCATGACTCTGCAAATCCTAGCAAGCCATGGTGGGGCACCTGGGAAAAAGAGGAACTGTGAGAATGGTTCAGGAAATCAGGGGCCTGCATCACAAAGCAGGGTTACTCAGGTAGCTGGGTAACTGCACAGAGTAAAACCCATAACAGCTCTTTTTACTTCAGTCGTTGCTCCAGATTTGGGAGGGTTCCCGGTTTTACCCAGTGCATTCATCAGGCTCCCAGTAAACATGCTTTATGTGACAGCTTTCTTCTGTACCAGAACAGAACTAAATACAGGCGACATTCAACCATAACCTGCAACTGCATAACAGTACAAACTTATTTTTTGGCATATATTATTAAATTAAGAGTTAAAGTGCTGGACTGAAAGAGTGATACATTTAGGTCAACTGAAGTAATGTACATTTTGTTTTCTTAATTAAGAAGCTCCATGTAAACTAAACAATGTGACCCTTCATAGACTCGGCCTAATCTAGACCTACTGGTAATTATAGATCTGCATGTACTCTTTAGATAAATATGTAATCTACTAAAACGGTCATTTATGATTACCAACTCGACTCTAAATGTGATATCGGTCTCAAGTAAACAACCAATGGAATGGAAAAACTAGGCTAATTCGCAGGGGATGCCTAGTCTATCTATTATTATTGTGCAGAATGATGTGGAAACGAAAAAGATGATACGTAAACAAAATGACCCAACCCAGAAATTCTCAAATGCTTCGAGGAAATACTATATCTTGACATTCAAATGAAAGGCAGGACAAAGATGGGGAAGAAAACCGCATATAATAATCGGGATACTGAAAGCGGGTCTACTTTGACAGCATGTTTTTGGCCGGGCCGTTACCGATTTGGTCACCATTGCATTTGTAACTGACCAATAGTGGATATTCTTTATACACCTTTCACAATACTCGACATTTCATGAGGCCATCAATTAATTTAAGTTCTCAGACAATAAGACGTAGCTATGAGTGATCGTAAAATTTACAATCGGACAAGCATTTTTAGGAGACAATAAACTACTATGAAAACAAGAAATCTGTGCACTTCAAATTCAGTCATTATAGTAGAATACAGTATATTTGACAGTGTAAAATAAACGCATTAATGGCAACTCATTTGTAAATGGGTTTCAATTTTTCAAGTTGACAACTGTAATGACTAGTTTAATATAATAAATAATAAACGGAGATGATATAACAATACGGAGACTATTCCAGTATCAATTATGTTATAACATGTGTAAGAAATGATACAAGTTAATGCACTATTTTGCCAACACTTGTGTCACATACATAAAGGAGAGGAAGAGGTAAGTTAGATAGCAAGGTTGTTAAATTATCGGGTAACAGTTAACGTAAGCTATCTGAAGCTAGCCGATGTTGCAGCTTGCTATTCAGATAGCTAGCTAGCTAGCTAAATTAAATATTTAAAACTGTAAACAGTCAACGTTATCGATTCTGTTGATGTAGATAAGAGCACAACGGTTTTGTAAAACTTACCTTGCGCATTATGTGAACAAAATGTATCGACACTGCGTGTAAATAACAACTCTAGGCTGTTGTTGTGTTTATGTAAAAAGTTTTTTAACAACCTCTGTTCGCTAAACCGTTGTTGCTGTCTTTGTTATTGCAATCTAGCCTGACAACTTACATGCTAAAGTATAAGATTCGTTTTCTTCATTCGCAGCATAAAAATTTTTAAAAAATTAATTAAAAAATTCGCAGTATGGACGCGTTTTGAACATCCGAGTGGCATAGTTTTTAACAAGTATATTCCTTTGTAGCATTAGCTAGCAAGCTACATTACAGCTGTTTGTGTTCTTTACGGTGACATCATCAATACGCGTCGGAAAATGTTCATTTCCGCAATCTTCTTCTGTTAATTGCCGAACAAACGATGTGTATTTCGCTGTACATGTTTACCGTAGCTATATTTTTCGGCGGACGTAGTTCTTGGTATTACATGTTAGCTAAATTGAAAAGGAACATCGTTGCTAGCTTACTAACGTGCTTAAATGTCATGTGTTTGAAGCCGAACTCAATTTTCAGAAGCACAAAGCAGCGTCATAATCTCCGGATGTAGCTCACCAGCTGCAGTACCAGTACACCTGATTCCCCAATAAATTAACCTAATGAGCAGTCCAGTTAGTTCAGGGGTCGGCAACCCTGGTCCTGGAGAGCCGCAGGGTGTGCTGGCTTTCGTTGTTACTTGGCATTAATTGATCAATGAAAGCCGTTGATTACACAGTTAACTCACCTCACCTGGTTTCTTGGGTCTGAATCGGCTGCTTATTTTAAGGTGGAGACGAAAGCCAGCACACCCTGCGGCTCTCCAGGACCAGGGTTGCCGACCCCTGAGTTAGTTAAACCACCTGGCAGTACGTCTTCTTTGACATCCCCAACGAGGACAAGGCGCTGGCAATTCTATAAGAGCAAGCCTCCCAGAGTATCTCGGGGCGCGTAGAGATTAGAGCAGGTGAGGGTATCGGATCATGCTCTCAAACCAGACCCCTCATACTTTTGCAAAACTTGCAACATCGTCATTTCTTCCGGGCGATGTGGTTAAATGGCACCGTCTTTTATTGAGCACCACTATAGTGTAAGTTGAATCGCTGTCATAGTTTGGCCTTAGCCTACTCATTGCCATAGTATATTGACTCGTGTCCATTTAGCCAGCAGTGTTTGCCAGCTGATATGATTTTGGGAAAAATCGTTTCAAAGGCTATTCGTACTTTATGTACAATAAAGTGCAACATTCATCCATCGTAATGTACAATTTTATTATTTGCATGAAAACACTCCCATTAATGTGGTTGGCTAATTTAGTAACATTATTAGCCAACTACAGTGGAATGTAACGCCACTATATTTTCAATTGGGGTTCACAGAAGTAGGTTAAAGTAGAATGACACCGGTATGCACTAGTAGCCCAAACACATGGTTTATATGCGTATATACAGTCGGGCGGAATCTATGCAGCAGCAGATTATAAGAGAGACCTTCCACATTGTGTCGAAGAGGGATGACTAATTTATTGGAAGGCGGAAGGTACAGTATCCGACTAATGGCCATATCACTAGGTCAACTCCCAAAGTATAATTGCGTTTGTATAAACCTGATTGAATAAACTGACAAACAACCATTCCCCGCATGCTATAAAAATGGACTTTAAAAATGTCCGCCCTTTCAAGTACATATCCAAAAACAAGCAAACGGTACAATTGCAGTGACGGTGTGATGCAGTTGCAGCATCAATCATGAACCAGTAGGGGGCGGCAGGAGTCTTCTGTGTCTTTTACAATTCGAAGCACAACACGCTGACCGCATGGATTTTTTTCTTCAGGATTTTCTGCGGCTGCATTAATAAAAAGTGAACTATAGTTTAAATGTTTCCCCGTTACTAATGCTTGGGTGTTTTGAATAGTTTGTATTCTCTGTTTATTCAAAGAACGATATGTATGTTTAGCTCAGGCTTCAGCAGAGCTTGTTAAGGCAAATCTTACAGCTGTGCTGAAATCCTCTTGTTTACATAGCATGTGAATTAGCATGCTTGTTCACACACAATTGTGGTATAGCTGTTTTGGCAGGGCATTTGCAGACTTGAATTCTTAGTTGGGCATTATTGTGGTGCTGTATCTATCCGTGTTAATATTATATTTTTTTATGTTTGTATGTTTAAAGTGGTAGTTTTCTGGATTTTAATCGTAAACCCGTTTTGTAATTCACACTCGGCTTCCCTGGTGTTCTTAGTAATCACAATTTAGCATGTTTTTAAAAATCATTTTTTAACCTAGGTAAGTTTTATAGCACTGTTTTTATCGATATTTTATTTTATATACATATTATTTATTTATATTATTACGATTACCACATTTATTATATATGTATAGTTTTTTGAAAAAAGTTTTTAATTTCTGTCTTAGCTTGGCTTTTACCTGGTTTTAGCCTTGCTCTTGCCTTCCCTGGTCTACCTTTTATACACATTTTATTTATCAGTACTACTTTATGCTTTTAAACGTGATGCGTTATTTGTTCCTGAAATTCACTTCAAGGGGGAAAATGTCTTTGTTTGAAAAGAAACTGAGAGGCTGGAAAAAGAAATGCTTTATGCGCCCAAACAAACACATTTTCTGTTTATTTTATCATTAGACAAGTTGTTTTGGGGCTTTGCTGGATTGTCATATCTCATATTGCTGGCTTGAAAAATTATTTTTAAAGATGCATCAACCTTTTTTTGGGAACCTCACACTGTAAAGGGTTAATTTGGTTACGTGTTTGTCTGTGGAATTTGATTCTGTGATATTGATGAGTAATGCATAGATGGGCAAAACTTTTAGCAAGTTCAGTACTATAAACAGATTCTGGCCTCATCCCGGAATGCCTTGGCTGGTATAATTTCTGCTAATCGCTTTCCTGTAGACGCAGGTGCGATATTATTAGTGGTTGTAAATATCTATCGCAAGATATTTCAATTGAACCTCAACACCCCTACATCTGATTAGTGAAGGATAATTACAGGACTTTGTATTCGCCTATGGCTGCTACTGAAACTTTGCTTCACATTGATTGTCATTTTGTACAATATGTATATTTTACATGTATATACACATATGTACATTCTCCCAATTTCTCCAAACTCTCCCTCAGCCATTTTGGGTCGTTTTTATTTGTGCAGTTGACAGAGGAGAGACGTTTGATACTTTTACCCAACGTTTGATGCTTTAATTAGCGACTTACATTTGATTTGACTAAGCGGTGGCCAATCCACCCTGAAGCAAGTTTAGGGAGTTTAGGGCTTTGCCCAAGAGCTGCACTGATCCTATATAGACTGGACTGGGGCTTGAACCACCAACCTTCCAGGTTCCAGTCAAGCACCATAGCCACGAGGCTTTAGGCTGCCCATTAAGACTGAACAGTTTCTTTCCAAACTTTCCTCAGTTTGCATTGTGACATCCATTTTCTGAAGATAAATGGTGTGTTTTTGAGGCATGATTCAATACTGCACAGTTATGAGCTCAGTTTCCGGGTGGGACTAATATACTGTACTCGGCGCTGACGCTCAATGTTGTTGCTTGCGATGTGTTGTGGATACGGCATCAAAATGCTTTCATTGGACACATTAGTTTTGGGTAATCAAAGATCACAGGACTGAACCTTCAGGACCCGATGTCGGGTGATGTCTGTGGGTCACAGACTTCAGGCAGTAATCACATTTAATTGACTTGATTTCAGGTTGTGTTGATTTGTCCTATTACTTTTGCTCACCTA
The DNA here is from genome assembly GCF_963514075.1 of Conger conger. NCBI lineage: Eukaryota > Metazoa > Chordata > Actinopteri > Anguilliformes > Congridae > Conger > Conger conger. Next base: position 28,787,340 of record NC_083774.1, on the reverse strand, counting down.
AAATGGGGGGGGAGACTATGTATAAAAGGGCTGTAATTCCTTCACAGATCACCCAATATAGATTTCAATACCGATTAATACAGATTAAAACTCACGGTCTGCTCTTTAACCTCATATTCATTGTTTTATTTTGAATTGTATGTGCTGGAGTACAGATCCAAAACAACAGAAATTGTGTCACCGCCCCAATACTTTTGCGTTTAATGGTATGTTAAACCTACTTAAACCTACTATGGCTTCATTCTTTGGATGAATTTATCATGCAGTCCTCATTTGAAAACTTAATTCCGTATTTGTACCTGAAATTCACTTCAAGACTGAGGGGGATAATGTATTTGTTTGAAAAGAAACACAAAGGAAGATGTTTTTCTAGATTTACACTTGGAGTAAGAAATGATACATGTGCCCAAACAGACAATTTTTCTGTTGATTTTATCATTAGACACAGTGTTTCAAGGCATTGCTGGATTGTCATGTGCAAGGGTTTGTGGCTTGAAATATTTTTTTGAAAAGATACATTGCGCTGCAAAGGGTTAATTTAGTTTTGTTTTCCCCTTTTATCTTTGTAGGTTTTTATAGAAACATTGGATAAATGCTTTGAAAAGATCGGAACTGGATCTCATCTTCCACATGGATAAGGCATGTACAGCATACGATCACTAAAGCCTGAGGGCTATAAAAGTATATTGTGCTGTTTATTTAACAGCGTTACAGAGCCATTTTCATCAAGGATATTTGATAAACATTACCATCTGTTTGAAAGCTTTTAGAGGAAATGCAAGAGAATAATTTAATCCAAGTTCCTGTTTATTAGCGGTCATATAGACCAGCGTGTGTGTGAGAGCTGTTTCTTAAATGTGCTTACAAACCTGGAACATTGACAATAACAATGAGCTCATTGTTTCTGGTACCAAATTCTTATCCAAGCATACAGTTCTGTCATCATGTCAGCACAACAAACAAACATATACAAGACAAAAAATATGAATGAGTATATAAAGCACAAAGAAATTAGATTCTTGCTAAAGCCATGGTCCGCAGAATAGGTATGGTGTAAAAATCAATGCCCTGCTGTTGGCATACAGTGGTGTCCCTCACATCCTGAATTGTAGGTAATATAAGTGCATTCGCAACCTGTTGATATCGTCCTGATAACATTGCCTTCCAACTTTGTACTTGCTTTTTAGATTATATGATTATCATGGAAGAAAGGTTTGCTTATCAGATTAGCTGATAAATTTCACGATAAAGCCTCATGACGTGCGTTGAACTCTGTGTTCTGCGGCTGCTCATTTGCATTTAATAAATTATGCCCACGTTAATAATTATGAACATGCTTTTGAGTCGGAAAGTACATTGTGATCAAGCAGGGAATATATTGCTTGGATATCTTTCTCAGAAAAAAGTACACTGTGTTTAAGGTAAGATGGGAGCAGTAAAAATGACAAATATGCCCCAATGGTAGTTGTGTGCAGTTGGAAAAAACCTCATTGCCAATCCCAATTCTCCGTCAAGGAAAATGTATTGGTAATTACTCCTGTACATGTATTGATCACAGAAATGGAAAGGGCAGTGTTAACGGTGTTAAGTGACTTAACAGTGAGAGACCATCAGCATTCCCTTGTTGTCCAGTACAGCCCATGTATACCATGATGCCAGCGTTTGGAATTCCTCAGATGGAGAACAACACCACTCTTCTTTGGGTTATTTCATCATGCAGTTGTCATTTGAAAATGTAATACTTTAGTTGTACCTGAAATTCACTTCAAATCTATGAGGGAAAATGTCTTCGTTTGAAAAGAACATTTACATTTACACTTTCTCCATATGAGGCTTAGATGGAATAAGAAATCCTTTATGTGACCAAACCGACAATTTCTCAGTTTATTTCATCATTACACAAGGTGTTTTGGGACATTGTTTAATAGGCTTACATGTTGCTCATGATGTTCTTCCAGAATGTCCAAAACAGTCAACATTCCAATGGTCAACATTAAACATTCCACAGTGACACTTTCAATTTTTGGTGTCTGCATGCAACTATTATTTAATACATGTCAACGCATGCTGCTGTGTGTGAGTGTGTATGTATGTGTGAGTGTGTGTGTGCTTGTGTCTGCTAGATGAGCACTTGTGGGGGCCCTGTGTTTTGTGTTGTCCTCCAGGTGAATCCTACAGGAGGTGGTGATGGGAGGGCGGGGGGTGGGCGGTGGTTCTGGAGACCAACATGAATGGGGTTGTGGCCCAGCTGGAAATCCAGAACCGCCTGGAGGTGAGTTACCATTCACGTAAATGTGCTAAACACAAGAGGGCTCAACGAAGCAACAAACTATGTAAAAGCGTTATATGTTGTCATTTGAGTTGAAAAAGGTGCTCTTTGGTTGAGTGGATGCTGTTAAATGCAACTGGGAGTAAATCTGATGTTGTGTAATTTGAACACAGGTGATTAAAGAATTCATTTTGTTGTGCACTGTAGGACGATTTTAATCATGCCTTGAAAAAGCAAACCTCTAAATCTGTTAAAGATCATAATTAAGGTTGGTAATGTGCCTTAACTACACAACAGATTTTTAGAAAAATGTGGGAAAGAAAGGTTTTTTGATGGAAAATGTTTTTTAAGGTTGCCTCAATTACCATATATTTGTTTAACACAAAAACAAATTCAAATTCAAATAACTAATAAGGTCAGGTACAGGTTCACATTCAGCCAGCAATTAAAAGTTGGGGAACTGAATAGGTCTCCAGGACCAGGTCTGGAAAACACTAGGGTCTGATGATTTGTCAGCAGAGCAGCATAATTTATGACCAACCAAAATAAGTCATTTCCTGCCACGTGTTGGTAATAATTAAGTCAGCATTAATCATTAAGTTTTGTTTTGGAAGAACAGCCTTCAGCCTTTATGTATTTCCACAGCAGAAATGAAATTGATTGGTGTCGTTATCAGTCTGTGTTGTGCTCCAACAGTATCTCCTCCTCCATGTTTCGGTGATCTGGCTTCTCTAGGAAGGGAAATGCGTAACCTGTAGTAGTGTGACTAGAGGCACTGTGGCCTTGGACTCTTACACAATATGAACCAAAAGCATTTTTTTCTCTTTTTTTTTTTTTTCAAGGGAGAGTGAACTATCTGCCCTTTATTCTTTGCTTTATTTACATGGGTAGAAAGCAGAGCGGGTTATGGACAGAGAAGGGATCAGAGCTCATGGCCCTGCCAGCTTGGGGGGTGTTTGTATGACTTCAGGGTCAGCCAACCTACAGAACGCACCGCCCGCCTCACCCAGAACAAAAATTTTAAATAATATGTCAAATAATAAATAAAATGTATTCACAGATCTTTCCCGATTTTCCAACCCCTGACTTAGCCAAACTTATTGATTTCCCAGGAAGAGATGGCAGACACACGACTCCTCCACTTCACCTGATGCCTACTCTCCCTATTTCACACACCGCACACGCGGTGATGTAGGCTGCACCATGTTGCTGGAGGGGAACGAGGCCGATTTGTACGATTGAGTTTAAGCTCCTGCAGGCACCTGGTCTGACCAGGATTTGCCGCTATTGAGCGATGAGACCGATGGAAATGCCGGTCTATCCAGGGGAGGCTGAGCCATTTAGCCTTGCCGGTTGCAGATTTCCGGCCATAGCCAATAATGCCGAGACTCGGGCACCCAGTCGTAGGGCTCACAAACTGCTGAGAATGAGCGTATTTACAGCCTGAGCCACGTAGAGGCCAACTCACCGATGTTTTGTTAGAGAGGTAAAGCAGATCTCTGTCTTCGATTGTTCCAGAGCCAGAAACAATGCAGAAACTATGAATGATTTTGTACACAACCAGTTTTTGCTGTTATTCCCTTGTATTTGAATGCCTCATTCCTTGGCAGAGCCATACAATAAAATATAATACTGGATTATGTCAGATATGGATATGACAAATTGAGCTTGTCTTTCTGTGTGTGTGGTTGGTTAGTTGGTTGTTTTCCACAGGGTTATCCGCGGCACCTGCCCGTGCCGTTTCGGCCGTGAAGATCATGAACCTTCCGGAAATCCCTGGAAACATCAATGTCAGAGATATCAACATTAAAGTTGAGGAAAGGGCTGTGAGCTTTGGACACATGCCGCCGTTTCTTTAATTAAAATGTGATTCTTTGAGTTCATTTCTTTTCATTGCTATTCCTGGGAAACGATAAAAAAAAAACCAGGACAGGATGTTTTTTGAGTTCCCTCCAAATAACGGCAATCCCTGTAGGTCCCCTGTCTTTGCAGTCCTCTCATTCCAAACAGGGGCTTTCAGTCTGCACTGTGGATGTGTTCTGCATAAGTTTGTTACTGTGATCAGTATTGTTACAGTATTGTTGACTTTTACTATTGTTTTGGTACTTTTTTGGCTTTTCAGCCTTCGGGTCCGTGGAGGCTATACCTGCAGAACCCTGTGCTTGGGCCGTGGCGGTTTGGATGCAGCCGAGGGCTCCAGGGGAGAAATGGCGACGCTGAGATGTGCTCGAGGGCCTGCGTCCTGCCAGAGCTCGGCGTAGCAGCAGACGTACGGTAACAGCAGAGCCGTGTTAGCATCCTGTCGGGACCGTGGAAGGAATCCTGTTTGTTTGGAGTAATTCAGGACTTGGGCAGACGTTGCTCCGACAGATGGTGACCGTTCAGCCCAGTCTCTGTAAGCTGCACTGATGTACCGGTTCTGGTAGATGTATGCATGTATTATGTATCCATGTTGCCCTGTTTAAATGGTTTATGACGGGATAAGTAACGTTCTGTTGAATTCAAGCAGATTTCTTCAGCTTCTGTGTGTTATACAATGTTTTCAGACTCTTAGAATAGTACTCACTCCAGCCCTTCTTGGAGGTGGAAGAGCACCTGTGGCGTGAATGTGTCTTCCTTTCCAGTGTCAGTGGATCCATCAGAACATGCTTACCCATATGACTCATCACTCTGGCCCTCAAATCCAAATCCAACCCTGGTTTTCTTTCTACTCTTCTGGGGAATTGGTGCTATTGATTTGCCAGTCTGATTCCCAGGTTGAGGAAGGGTAGGACACCAGCAGTTCTTGAGGACCACAAGTTGCTGATTCCTACTCAAGAACAACAGTAGTACTTATGGTTGTTGTGTACACTGACATTGTTACATTTCCATTGTACACAACCTCCTCATATACCAGCAATATTTTCTATGGTACATGAGTCTCTGAACTCTTAGCAATGGAATATCGTTTGACAGACATGCAGTCCAAATATTATTAAAAATCTCACCACTTTGGTCTAATGATTATGTTTCAGGAGTAGCTGGGCAATTTTTTGTTGTTTGTTTTGAACTGCACTGTGAATGAAGGTGAAAGATCTCCTGCCTCTCTTCAGCTGCAGTGCGAGGAATGCATGGATGCGTTTGCCAAGAATTCTTCCGGACCTCAGTGTGGTTCTGTGACTACTGTGCTTCCTGCAGGTGCAAATGCAAGGGTTTCTGTACATCAGAATACACGTCATATCCACACTGTCCAACTTTGTAGGGAGGACCCCTAGTGGTCACACGAGGGCACTACTGTCAAATTCATGTTATCCCCAGAAGGGCCCGGTGTTTGCAAGCCACACAACAGTTCATGTGAGGATTCAGCCAAGGGATGACAGCTGGAAGCTGATAGCGGTTTAGCTAACTCTGGCACTCTGTCCATTGAAGATGGATGCTGCTGCTGATGTGCTGATTGGTTGATTTTCCCTTTTAACTAAATTAAATAAACATGCTGGTCATGCATTTGCATCGTTCCTCAAAAACCTCCCTGACTAATGTCCTGACAGAAAGTTTATTCTTGGAAAGGGAATTTTCCGGAATCAGTTTGGTACTGACTGGACTCATTAAGGAGTGATTTCAAATAAATAAAAAAAAAGGGCCATCTTAACAGCATTCCTCTTGGGGTAAAGACCTTCATGATGTCCACATGCTCTCCAGAATCATTGAAAGTATTTTTGTGATTGGCTCGTTGATGTGCAGGGGTACAAGGGGTGAGACTGTGTGCAAAGGGTTACTAGGAAGGGTTACCAGCACATATGGGACCGCAACTGTAGCCACACATCCGGTTCTCCAGCCCCTGGTCATGACTGTCTTGGTCGGACTGTCATCTCCAGCTTACTGTAAAGACTCTTGACCTGGTTAAGGCTCTGCTGAAGCTTTGCGTCTCTCGACCTTGTTTGAGTGTGGTTTGCACCCCGCTCACGGAGAGCGGCCAAAGTGCCGGTGTGTTTTCGCTCCTGCCAGAGCTGTAACTCAGGGGGGCATTCTTCCCCTCGCGCCGTGGGTCGGCGAGCAGTTTTCGCCTGAAGAGACCCTTTCCTGCTCTCCTTCCTCCCTGGAACTCTGGGTAAGTCTGTGCTTCTGCTGGCTTTTTTATTCAGGTTTTTGGTTCAGTTGTAGGAAATGTGCATTCTCCCTCCCCTTACAGAGGGGAAGGTGAAAGAGGCTGTTTTTTTTTGTCAACTGGAGCTTTTGAAGACCTAAAATCTCGCCTTTGTAAGACCTGCATGCATGTGTGCTTCCACACAGATATAAGGATGTTTTTTTTTTGTTATTAGGCATGCTATGAACTTACCTTTAGTACATCATTATTATTTGTGGGAGTGAATACTGAAGGCAAATCGAAACTAGGATGCAAAGATTCTACCAGTTCCAATTATAAATCTCTTGTCTGGTGTTTTGTTTGAGTTTTTGAAGACTACCTAGGTTTAGTAACTCTTTATGTCTTTTAAATGACCTGAACTGGAAGGTGTCCCCCCCCCCCCCCCCCCCTCTCAGTGTCTGAGTGACCCAGAGACCTTGTCGAATTACATTGTTGAAATGGCCCTGTTAAAGACATGGCCTGGTATGATTGAAACTGCAGTTTGTGGTCCCTAAAGTTTGGGCTTTTGGTGCAATAGAGTGACACATAACCAGAAGTACAGAGATGTATTTATTGGCATGTCTCCTCAACCTCTGTTTTCAGTGTGTTTAGTATGTGATTGTGAAATGTGTTTGCTGCAGGCAATCCATCTTGTCAAACAGTGATATGTAAACACTGAAAATGGAGAAATGAATTATTTTATTTCTGCCAGTGGTTTATGAACCTATGTAGTCTTTGGCAGACAACAATTTCAAATTTGTTAGGGTCAAGGCCTATTATCTCTTTTGTTAATGAACCTTTCCAGTCAAATGGAAAAATAATTTGTGTCATTTGTTATCTTGCTTATTTTGAGGTTTTTATTTATTAAAACATTTCAGGTTTTTGGATTCTGTTTTTGATACGCAGTGATGAACTACTGGGAAGTGCTGTGCAGTTCCAAGCTGTAGGCTAATGCCAAGTACAGTGTCCAGTAGATGGACGGAATAATATTCCAACATCAGTCTATAAGACTGAAGCTGTTCCAGGATCAGTGTATGGGACAGGACCTACACCCGACCTCCTTTCGTTGGATCTGAATACGTCAGAGAATAACTAGAGCTTCATATGAAGACGATGTCACTTCACGGACGTATTGTACATTACACAAGTTCCTTCAGCGACAGTCACGGGCATTGTGTGTGTCTGCGAGGCCCCCACTTGCAGGTGACTTCTACAGGTATTCAATCAGCATTTATGAAGTTCATGAACCTCATCAGCACCACCAGGGTTGTATTCTGATACTGAGAGAGAGAGCACTCTGGACTCCATTTTCAAGATCAGTAGTACCACAGGTTACGTCAGAGCCTGACCTGTGGGGTTACAGTGAGAAGTAGTGCACAAAGCATAAAACTACTAGTAGATTACAAAAGAGTGGTTTTCATAATATAATCATAATATAATAATCAAAAGATGCACTGGCTATTTGATAGGATTTTCATACACTACCCATTCTACAATCATCACCTTTTCACACTCGGAAAGGGCACATTGAGGGACAAGGGCCAGTCCGTGCAGTGAGGCGGGCTGTGCAGGACATTAAAGATGAGTTTGTTTTACGACACCCTGGGTGGACTTTTGCACAGATGGTTTTGAGTGTGCTGACGACAGCTTTTTACCGTTTCTCACATAGAGGGGCCATAAACCTGCCCCGAGTGGAGAAAAGGAGGCCAAAGGTGATTCGCCGAAGTGACGGTGAGGAGTCAGGGGTGAAGGGCGATAACAGAGCAGGGGGAGAGGGGAACAAAATCATCTGAGAGCTTCTATCCATCCATTACCTAGACCCGTTTCTAAATGGCATATGTACTACATTTATAGTGGCTTCCGAAAGTATTCTGTCCCCTTCGCCTTTTGCGCACTTTATTGTGTTGTAGATTCAATTTTAAATGGATAAAATTGCCATTTTTGCCCATCAATCTACATTCGATAACCCATAATGACAAAGTGAAAACATGTTTTTTGAAAGTTTGCTCTGGCACTCCAAATTGTGGTCAGATGCATGCTATTTGCTTTAATTATCCTTGAGATGTCTTGAGAATGTGATTGGAAACTGTGGCCAATTGAATTGATTTGACGTAGTTTAGAAAGGCACACACCTGTGTATATAAGGTCCCACCATACACACTGCATGTCTGGAGAAAAACCAAGCCATGAAGTCAAAGGAACTCTCTGTAGACCTCTGCAATACAATTGTGGCCAGGCATATATCAGGGCAAGGGTATAATACCATTTCTAAAGCTAAGTGTTCCCAGGAGCACTGTGGCCTCAATAATTGTGAAATGGAAGATGTTTGGAATCACCAGGACTCTTCCTAGTGTTGGCCGTCTGGCCAAACTGAGTAACCGGGAAAGAAGGGCTTTGGTCATGGAGGTGACCAAGAACCCAAAGATCACTCCATCCGAGGTTTGGAAGAGGTGCAGAAATGAAAGGACCTGCCGGAAAGATGACCATCTCAGCAACACTCCATTTCTTATCTGATTGGGCAGAACTCCAAGCATTATGTCAGGTGAAAACTATCCCTATGGTGAAGCATGGTGGTGGCAGCATCATGCTATGGGGCGCTTCTCAGCGACAGAGACAGGGAGACTGGTCAGGATTGCAGGAAGGATGAATGCAGCCAAATACAGAGAGGTCCTTGAAGAAAACCTGAAGAGAAGGGGTTATGGCAAGGCAGCTCTGACACTATGAAGAATGTTGAAATCTGTACAGAAATATGGAAAAATATTCTTTTTGCCCATTTTGTTTGTATAATTATGCCCAGGGATCACAAACCTCTTAATCTCAAGGCTCCCTAAAATGAACTCTGAACTCAATAAAATGGATAACGTTTTGTCCACTACAAGATCCAAAGCACTTGTGCATAGTAACATGTATGAATCCTGATGCCATAGCTTGGATATACCATATATACAAAATACAGGTATTAGTACAATGGAAATATATTATGGTCATTATGATAAAATATTACCAAGAGTGTATAAACCAGACACAATTTATTTGATGTAAAAACATGTAATTTCTGGAATATGGAAATATAAAAAAATGATGCTTCAAGGGGAAAATATTTTCCCATTTTGCTGAGGACTCCTTTATGGATGGCAGTTTCGGATTCCCATGCTGCAGGAAATGCCAGCAACGTGTTTGGACATCTGAAAGTTTTTGCAATCTCACATAGATATCTCCTAGATAACTCTGAAATGGCAAAGGTCTCAGAGATTATACGTCCCATAAAGTAACCGTCATTTTGTACTTACGCTTCGTCACTTTGCAGTTCTGCTGGAAGAATCTAAAAAATAAATATATGCCTTTTATTCAAGAGGTTTTTGGTTTCAGCATTTTAGCATTTCTTTTACCACTTAAATTCAGATAAATGGTCATTCAATAATTATTGATTAAAATTACTCTTCAAATCTCAGAACATCTGCTTTTGCTTTCCTGTATTGATCGGGGATGGTTGACTGTTTTGTGATGGTGAGATCAAGACTACCTACATGTATATCATAATATAATAATCAAAAGTCTTTGTGTGCGCTTGTGAGGAAAATTTATTTTTCTCTACAGTGGAATATATAGTTATCAGCTGTCCAAAAAAAAATTATTCTAGAATGATTTCAAACGTTGTAATTTCAGAACAAAGGCATAATGACAGGTTGTTAATGTAACAATACACAAGGTGACATTTTATTGACTAGGGTTGTAAACCTTGAGTTTATGAACTCCAATACGAAGTCAGCTGGGAACATCGGTGTCATATATGTGCCATAAAAAGCTATCAGCCTGGCTCAACATCAATTTTGGTATACCCCAGTGACAGGCTCAAGTGTGCTCTCATGGCCACTGGTGTTACCATGACAGTGAGAGGGAGAGCACTGTCTGTGTCTTGGTCACAGTTCAGTTACACATCAGCAGACCAGTGCACGTTAACTGTAGCCTACACAACCTGGCTTTCAGTAGCCTAGCTTTGGATCATTATTATGGCTAAATTACTTCCATTCATAATGTATGGCTCTCAGAACAAATTAATAACCAGGTGACATTACTTTGGATTGGTCAGATATTACAGGAATGATTTAGTTGACCCTTCACAAGCAGTATTACCAAGAGGGATGGCATCAACGTTTTTAATATCTGTAAATCACACTCCCTGCATTATATTAGCTGTAACAAATGTTTCCACATATTTTTCAGTGGCTCTTGACTTATATCCCCATGTATTGCACACCATGTCCAATTATTTTGTTCTCTGTGGGGTTTTTTGGAACGTGCAATCTGTCTAGAGTCTGCTAGGCTGCAGTACCTGATGTCTCTATCTGCATTAGGTTCTTTTTGACAGATTTCACTATTTCACGTGCAATGCTACTTTGCCATACACCTCTAGCAGCTACAGTTTAATGCTTAGGTAGCTTAATGTTTGCATAATTGCAGTCCCTCAACTATTTTTCAGCTTGGCATGAAAAACAATGTGAATTTTTATTTTCTTTGTGGAATATTTTGTAGAATGGCGCCTATTGAATTTTTTGGAATATGAAATGTAATCCTGGCCTAATGAGTATAACAGATACAATTAACAACCATCGCCTGAACCACCAATCAAACAATAGACCAAACCATTTCCATTTAAAACCAAACCATTTAAATCCCTAATTTACAGTTGACTCAAAATGAAAATGGGGGATAAAGGTCCCCATGTGGCTACCCTAATTCTCTGCCCTGGGTCAATGTCCCAGCCCGTTCGGTTACCACAAACCCTTTCTCCAAAATTAGCATGAGGGTACATTTGGTGGAAGTTCCTGTTAGATAATAAAGATCCAGCCATTAGTTATCCTTTAACTTTTATGTCACTCAATTATATACTCCTAGCTCAATACTGCTTTTTATGATTTCAGTTGTAAAGGCCAGTGTGCAAGGGGATTGCTGCGTCAGAAGTCACTGAAACTTTGTGATCCAAACTAATGACATTTTATCAGTGTACATCTTCAGGGGGTTTGGTCAGAGATGTCCTAAATTTACCAAGATTGTTTCCAATTAACATTAAATTGGGCACATTGTTTTTAAAGAAGCTGAGGAATGTATATTTGTCTCCAGTGTGTGTCACTATCAATGAAAATTCCTCAGAAAGAGAAGAAACACTCATTTTAACATACTGTGTTGGACAGCAAAACAGGGCTGTGTTTTATTCAAGGAAACCCACCTTCAGTTAGCAGTACATTGAAAATAAAGAAATGTATATACACTCAGTGAGCACTTTATTAGGTATTTATTGGACTTATTTTATGGTCTTATTGTTGTTCTGCTGCTGTAGCCTATCCACTCAGAGGTTTGACACATTGTGTTTTCAGAGATGCTCTTCTGGAACCAACAATCATTTCACAGTCAAAGTCACTTAGATCACATTTCTTCCCCATTCTGATATTTGATCTGAGCAACAGCTGAACCTCTGCATGCTTTTATGCATTTATTTGCTGCCACATGATTGGCTGATTAAGTAATTGTATTAACAAGCTGGTGTACAGGTCTACCTAATAAAGTGCTCACTGAGTGTATATTTCTGTTTCATCATCTAGGTTCCTATGACCCTTCCAGATAGCAGTGAACACCGTCCCTCTGTTCCCCAGATTTATGTGTTAATAGATCAGCTATTAACTCTGGTGGGAGGAGAGCCGACACAGAGCTTAAATAAAAAGGCCCAAATTCAGCAGATCGATCTTCTCACTCTTTAACTGTCAGAGATGGCCAAAGGCTTTTACATCAGCAAGACTCTGGGGGTAGTAGGTATAGTGGTGGGAGCAGGAGCTGTGGCCACCATCATCGCCTTGTCGGTCGTCTATGCTGAAGAGAAATCCAAGAACACTGTCGAGGGTGGGCCAGTGACCACCACGGTCAAGCCCTCTCCCACCGATCCAACCATCCCTAATACCCCTGCACCCCCTAATGATCCATGGAACAGGTATCGTCTGCCTGACTCCCTGGTACCTGACTCTTACAACGTGATCCTGTGGCCCCGACTGGAGCCAGATGGACAGGGCATGTACATATTTACAGGGAATTCCACCGTGATCTTCAAATGTTTGAAGGAAACGGACCTGATCCTCATTCACTCCAACAAGCTGAAGCTGACCCGGTTCAATGATGCCCAAGCCGTGCTGCACACGGTGGACGGCTCCACTGCACCAACCATAAAGACCACCTGGCTGGAGGAGCCCACCCAGTATCTTGTGGTTCAGCTGAATGGAAAACTAACGGCGGGAAAGTCCTATGGTCTGTACACTGAATTCACGGGAGAGCTGGCTGATGACCTCGGAGGCTTCTACAGAAGTGAATACACTGAGGATGGAGTCAAGAAGTAAGTGAATTTTTCAAAAATATTTTTGATGTTTGGTACAGGGAAAGCTTAGCGATACAAGCCACGGATTCAGACTTGGGATAAATTAGTTTACATTCAGTCTTTACTGAATGGAGACCAGATTACCAATAAAGGCAGTGATGAGTATGGCTTTAGTCGTTGTCTTTGTTCTCTACAGTTCGCTTGTCATTGCTTGTACCCGTCTTGGGGGTACAATTATTTCTGTGCACTTAATTATTTTTTAAATATGAATCAGTGGCAAAACTGACTTGGAAAAATTTGACTTGCATATTCTTTTCACACATCATATTCCAACCACTGCTAATCAAGGCCAGTGCAAATTCTTAAACATACTGTACTCTTAGATGTTACTGTACTCCAACATATTTGACTTCTTTTGTATTGTGTACCTTGGATAGGATGAAATCAGTAAAAAATTTGTGCAAAAAAAAAAAAAAAAAAAAAAAAAAAAAAGTAACTTGTTTTATAGAGTTGTCGCCACAACTCAAATGCAGCCGACCGATGCCAGGAAGGCCTTCCCGTGTTTCGACGAGCCGGCGATGAAAGCCGTCTTCAACATCAAGCTCATCCACCCATCCAACACTGTTGCTCTTTCTAATGGAAAGGACATTGGTGAGTGCTGACTCCAAGAGAGCTGAAACTGATCTGGGATCAGTCTCATGAGGCAGAAACAGGCCACTTTTTTTCAATTTGATGGTGCTGAACACTATAATATAACTATATCTCTCTTGTGGCTCCCATTTCATCTTTGTGCTTACACAGGAAATTATAGGTCCAAATCTTGTGAGTTTCAGAATGGTAGTAGCTGTCACACAACCGATCAGTTTATTCAGCATATCTCCATCTAGAATGAGCAAGACTAATGCTAATATACTTGCAGAGGGTTCGGCTGAAAAATAATCTCCACTTACATTAATATAAATGTTGCCCAGCTTTAGTAAAAATAAATAACTAATAATAATAATTATTTTCATTCTATTGTTATTGTTAGCACGTCAGTCTTAAATGCTATTTGCGACATGTGAAGACTGAGCCAATTAGGCTGAGATCTGAGACACTGGTGAAAATCTTCTCAGATAAACAGGCAACTTGTGCACCGCTGTTTCAATATACCTCCTCTCTGTTCTCCCACAGGGTCTGTAGACTTCATTGTCAATAACACCCAATTCAACCGGACCACATTCGAACCAACCGAGATCATGTCCACCTACTTGCTAGCATTTATTGTCAGTGAGTTTGGCTTTATCGAGGCAATGGAGGATGATGTTTTGGTAATTTGTAATATTCTTTTCCCCCACCCAAACACTGTGTTTGTTTTCTCAAGATAGTCACTTTATTTTATGCACAACACCCCCACCACCACAACCTAGTCTTAGAAACTGAAATGGCATTAAGCAGTGATTTATGTCTAATGTACTTGCAGAAGTAAATATAACGGAAAAGGGAATCTATTAAAATGAACATATACCATATTTGTATACATGATGCATTTAATTGAGACCGTCAACAGTCATGCTAAAAGCATTTGTGCTTAGCCATGCATTGTAACAGGTCTCTACTGAATGTCATCAGACAATGATAGATCACAGCAAGAGTTTTTTTTTGTCAGAAAGCATAAATTACAGCTTTAAAGTCAGTGGCTTCCCAAATAAAGCAATACATTCATTTTGCCACTAGATGGCAAGAATGTGCAAGTAGTTGTATATGGCAAAGGACTCCCCAGTCCCTTCAATGTTTTTTAATGATACTTCCTTTATTCTTCTTTTATTTAGATTCGAATCTGGGCTCGTAAAAAAGCCATTGATGCAGGCGAGGGGGACTATGCGCTCAATAAGACAGGACCGATCCTGAAGTTCTTTGAAAACTACTACAATTCCACCTACCCACTGTCCAAGTCAGGTAGGGTTGTAAATATGTTTATTTCAGTATGTGTACATGTATATCTTATGGGGAGAAAGGTAAATAAGGAAACTTAGTCGATACTGTCTCCTCTGTTTAGACCAGATCGCTCTACCTGACTTCAATGCTGGGGCCATGGAGAACTGGGGTCTCATCACCTACAGAGAGACGGCGCTTCTGTATGATCCAAAGATGTCCTCCAACGGGAACAAAGAGAGGATTGCGACCATTATCGCGCACGAGCTGGCTCACATGGTACGCCGGAGGCCGCAGACGATGCTCTTCTTCTCCTCCCCTCCTCTCCCTCCGCTCGTTTTCACTGTGTTATTTCTCCTCCGCAGTGGTTTGGGAACCTTGTGACGCTGAATTGGTGGAACGACCTGTGGCTGAATGAAGGGTTCGCCTCCTATGTTGAATATCTTGGCGCGGACCATGCAGAACCCGAGTGGGGCTTAGTACGTCTTACATTTCTAATTCTATTTACGAATTTGTTATTTATTTCACACTTTTATCCAAAGTGACTGGCAGTTGATTGGACTGAGTCGGGGACAATCCCCCCTGGAGCAATGCAGGGGTAAAGGGCCTTGCCCAACTGTTTTTTGTGGCTACCACCAGCTTTAAACACCAACCTTCTGGGTCCCAGTCATGTACGTTAGCCACGAAGCTACAGGCTGCCCTGAGTTTGCGCTGTTTCAGCCACATTCTGTAATTATTGTGCTTAAAGCTCTGCTTATAATTATCATATTTAATCCCTGTGCTATGTATTCGGTAATTTTACTGAAAGATTCACTACACTACTCTTGCTGCTTTGGTGCAGCTTTTGACGACAATGAGGATGATAATACGGATGTCATGAAAAAGAAACAGCACTGATTTGATTTATCCTGTGCAAATTTTCTCCATCACTGCTTACCCCACTGTGTGTCTCTGTCGTCCACAGAAAGACCTGATCGTCTTGAACGATATGCACAGGGTGTTTGCCATCGATGCCCTAGCCTCCTCTCACCCCCTCTCCTCCAAAGAGGAAGAGATCAACAAGCCAGAACAAATCAGTGAGCTATTCGATGCCATCTCCTACAGTAAGGTACGGGACACTGCTATCGGTTTAGTTTAAAGCAAGCTATCGCTCCTATTAGCACTGACTCCTGGAGTTAAGCTCAAATGTTGATGGAATCCAGAATCTATGTTGTCTCATATGGAAAATGTGCCATATGGTTATTTTAAATGGCAGACACTTCATTTTATTGTGCAGAAATCCATGTTATGAGGTGAAAAAAGAGACCTAAACAGGAAGTGCAGTGAGAGTGAAGGATTGTGGGATTTCTCTCCACAGGGAGCGTCAGTACTGAGGATGCTCTCTGAGTTCCTCACAGAGGAAGTCTTCGTCAAAGGGCTCCATGTAAGTCTCTACAGAATCACACAGCACATAATATTCATTCAGTGTTATTACATTTTAATCAAACAAAAGTGTGTCAAAGTATTTTAACCTAAAACAATTACATATGACACACTTTCAAAGAAGACAAGGTTTTCACTTGACAAGTATATAGCATACCTCACTGCAAAATAGCAACTCTTCTGGTTGATTGAGTGCCTACAGTCATCAGAGAGATGCCTATACAAGTGGCAACATTCTTTTGGGACAAACGCGCATGCTCGTCTTTCCTCTTCCAAACCACAGAGCAGGCTGACGCGTGCAATTAATCATTTTATATTAGAAAACATAAACGTGAAGGGTGAACACATATGTATACACACATACTGCATGACTCTTATCTTATATCTTATGTAACTCAAATTATCTCTCTGTGCAGTCATACCTGGAGGAATTTAAGTTCAAGAACACAGTGTACACAGATCTCTGGAAGCATCTTCAAATGGTAAGTTCTCTTCAAACTTCACCTTAAAAGTTCTCATTTGGCTCCATTATTTTATTATATTATCATTATCATATTATTATATTGTCGGTGGTTATTAGGAAGGTACTAACATGACCCACGACGCTGCCCACAATCCAAATAGAAATATAAATACAATAGAAATATACTTCTCTAATATAGTGGTCTTCAAAGATGTTCCCACAGGCATTTTACCCCTCAGGGTAACAATTTTTTGTCATTCTTGAAGCATATGTATCCTGAGCATGTATTTTTGGTTTCTAATCTTCTACATAAGCATTTTATATAAATGCAAGTATTCAATTTTATCTAGCTATATAATGCATCACTCTGGCAGCCATTTTGTATATAGAGTGATCTTGGTTGAAGACGTGTGATATGGCTTAAACAGTGATAGGTGCAGTTTTCACATAATTGTACTGTGTGCCGTCATTCATCACTCAGCTAAAACAGAATCCCTTGGTCCTGATCATGGTGGTGTGGTTGATTGGCTGTTGTGTTTTTCACTGCTAGGCAGTGGATGAGACCAAGACGCCCCTCCCTGAGTCTGTGCTTGAAATAATGAACCGCTGGGTTCTGCAAATGGGCTTCCCTGTGGTCATGATCAACACTGCAACCGGAGCTCTATCCCAACAGCACTTCCTCCTGGACCCCAACTCTACTGTGGACAGGCCGTCCGATTACTTGTACGTCTGTCAATGTCAATTTTCTGCTGTTCATATGACACTAATGCTGATCATGGTTTTGTGGTTTTGGCAATCATATTGTTCCTGTAACAATAATGGTAACGACACATTTCTGGTCATAGCTGAGGGTAAAGGAATTACAGTACATAGCAGTGTACATACTATAAGTGTATACACCTCAATAAGATCAGCAGTTTAAATGATAGTGCCTCCAAATATCTCCATCAAAGACACAAAACTAAGAGGGCTGTGTTGTAAGATTGCGTGCAGGACTGCCTGCGTTTCAGACTACAGTGATTTAGTAAATGTTACTATTTTTTTCAAACCAGCTATGAGTGGTTTGTCCCCATAAAGTGGATGAAGACAGGAGTTGCCCAGGAACAGTACTGGCTGATGAAGAAATCAGGTACGGAACCTTAAAAAAAAAATCTATGCTTGCTTACTATCTGCAGAATTTCAGTCAAGTTTGCCTTTGTCCAGAACTAACCCTGACTTTTCATCATCCTGTAATCCTACAGATACTAACATGGACATGGCAGTGACTGGAGCTGATTGGGTTCTAGCCAACCTCAACGTCACAGGGTACTACAGGGTTAACTACGACCAAGCAAACTGGAACCGCCTCCTTGATCAGCTGAACAGAGACCATCTGGTAAAAAATAGCCACACTCAGAGCTACGCAACAAATCTCCATTAACAAAAGGGCTGCTGCCTCGAGAAAATGTCATACTCTACATTTCTTAAAGTTGACAAGTTGACCTTGGAAAGCCGTAATGCCACTGATAAACAAGATTGGCATGAAAGAGGCAGTACGAACAAGATGCATTTGGTCATTAGGGTGCATTCACAACAATGTGAGCCGTAGTAGCCGTAGTAGCCACAGTAGAAACGGTAGCTCAAAAGAACAGCTGACTAAACCCTCTGGTCAGGTTGGAAAACTGGACAGAGATAGGGCAGCTGCAGAACAGGATGACACTAGCTATCCTCCCAACTGCCCGGTTAAATCAAGCCCTGCTGAATAAAACGGCTCAAGCTTGGTTTTGAAAGAGCTAGTAGCTGGTTGACCAGTTCAGACCGAGCTAGACCAGCTTATGACCAGGTTTTTCAAGCTGGCAAAGCTGGCAAAGCAGGCTTTTACACCAGGGTGTTCAGGTGTTGTGGTTGTGGAGCAGCAGCGAGCTTCCTGAGAAGTAACTGGGAGCCGTTTTCTAGGGACGTTAACGAGCTGGGGATAAGGGATAGCTGCCTTGTGGGTACTGACTAAATTACGATCCCATCACCACTCCACTCCAGATCCTCTTGAGTAATTCCAGGGTAAGCAACATTACAACTGCAGGATATTTGAGTGGTAAAGTCCAATACAGCTACATAAAAGACTGACATGCTTTCATGTCAACCCTCAGGAGGAAATAACTATAATCAGTCTCCGTTGTGTAGCTGTATTAGGCTTTACCACCCAAATATCCAGCAGTTGTAATTCCACAGCAGTCTTACTGTGGAATTGCCCCTCTGTGCTGTGGCTGTGGCGACCATCTGGCGTGGTGAAGCTGAAAAGAGTGGGAGGTGTCTGCAGGAGGAGGGGAGGTGCAGACCATATATTATTTAAGAGCATATATTATATATTCAACCTTGAATACATTAAAAGTTTAGGTTTTGTTGAGGCAAGATAACAGGGTAACTAGTTGACTCTACACTCAGATGATGTTCCTCAAAGTGTCATATTTTTTTCAGGTCATTCCAGCTGTCAACAGGGCCCAGCTTGTAGATGATGCTTTTAATCTCGCCAGGTGAGAGCTTCTCCTTTATCTGCTCATCAACAGTATTCTAACCTGTTTTGTCCCCTTGCCGATGGAGGGAGAGGACTGGACAAATCATGTTTCTTTGTTTTTGCCTTTGTAGGGCCGATGAAATCAGCACGACTTTGGCTCTGAGCACGACTAAGTACCTCTCCAGTGAAAGAGACTACATGCCATGGGAATCGGCGCTCGACAACCTTGGCTACTTTACCCTCATGTTTGATCGAACTGAGGTCTATGGACCAATGCAGGTTTGCCAACATTGAATCCTTTTTTATTACATTTCTCATAAATACTCAGAGAGGGGCTTACATTTTCAGAAAATAGTGGAAGGTTATTCATCAATAAAGAAAGCCTTAAAAATGGCTAATTATGTACAGTATTTCATTATTTGTGAAATAAATTATTGAATTTCAGGGTTTTTTTTCTTATTCGTACTAACAGCCATGCATGTTTGTGTTTGTAGGATTACCTCAGGAGTAAAGTCGGACCTCTTTTTGAATACTTTAAGCAAATGACTTCCAACTGGACCGAGGTACCTACGGGGCATACTGACCAGTAAGTATTCAGAGGGGAGAGTGTGAGCACATCCGTGATGTTCAGCTGATGGCTTTTTGGTGAATTTAAATATGAACCAGTCCCCCTTTACCTGTCTCCCCACTCCCCAGGTACAACCAAGTCAATGCCATCAGGATGGCTTGTAGCACTGGGGTGGCCGGCTGTGAGGATTTGACCAGAGGATGGTTCAGAGAGTGGATGCAGGACCCCAACAATAATATGTGAGTGCGTTCACAGAGAAGGGGGAGGGATAAAATCAACTCTTACAGTATACATACTATTTGGTTCCTATTCTTTCATATATGTACTCTGTTAGAGTTTGATTAACACTGGGCATTATATTGTGAGGGTACAACAGTACCCCGTCTGGGAACTTTTTTTCCAGACTCAGAATCCCAGTTCCCTAGCCACTGCCAATGCTACAGATTTACTCACAGCATAGAGCCGGATATTACTGTATGTTTTACTCCTAACTGCCTTACTCTGGGGTTAAACAGTAGGCCTAGCGCCTTACCCAGGATTGAAATCTGGAGACAGCAGTCACCATCCTTATTCCTGAAATCATAGCTTACTCCGTGATAGAGTGCTGTACAAAACCAGGCGTTCTGACACTTGCGTAAATGCAGCGGTTCAAATGACGGCGAAGCCGGCTCCGTGTGTTTCAGGATCAATGCCAATCTGAGGACCACGGTGTACTGCAGCGCCATCGCTGCTGGGGGCGTGGCAGAATGGGACTTTGGCTGGGAGATGTTCCGGAACGCCACCATGGCCTCCGAGGCGGAGAAGCTGAGGTCCGCTCTGGCCTGCACTAAAGAGCCCTGGCTGCTCAACAGGTCAGTATGGCCCAGAACCTCCTTTATTGGGCCAGAACCTCCCTCATTGGGCCAGAACCTCCTTCAGTGGGCCAGAACCTCCCTCATTGGGCCAGAACCTCCTTCACTGGGCCAGAACCTCCCTTGTTGGTTCAGAACCTCCTTTATTGGACCAGAACCTCCCTTGTTGGGTCAGAACCTCCTTCACGTCTTTACTGCGCCTTAAGTCAGGTCATATGTTCAGCCAACTGCATGCCTGACACAGATTATGGAGAAAACCCAATAGAAACCTGGTAAATCTTCCATTTCCACACATCGAGACAAAATCCTTTATGAAAAAGTTGAGGCAGAGGAAGATGAAGAGCAAGTTGCTTTAAAATGCATGATGATTTTGGCTATTTAATCGCTCATGTTATTTCAGGTACCTGGAGTACACCCTGGACCCAAATAAAATTAGGAAGCAGGATGCCACCTCGACCATTGTGTATATCGGCAACAATGTGGTGGGCCAGCCTTTGGCCTGGGACTTTGTCAGAGCGAGATGGGAATACATATTCACACAGTGAGTTGGATAAAGTTTGTGGGTCAATGTGCATGCTTAATGATCAAGTTGTCTGTTAGCAAGGTTTTTGTCTCTCAGAGCCTGATCACATATTCTCGCCTCTTGTTTTCAAGGTATGGCGGAGGGTCTTTCTCCTTCTCAAACCTTATTAATGGAGTGACTAAGAGGTTCTCAACCGATTTTGAGCTCAAACAGGTAAATGTTGTTGAACATTTAATTGATACATTGTGCTAAATGTACGACTGTACTGTTGGTTATAAATTTTTTAAATGTATCAATTGGTTCAAATGGTGCACCTTTATAGTGCCAAAATTCAATAATTCCATGAAAATGAATGACAGTTTATTGCAAGTTGATCATTCATTGAACGTTCATTGTGTACTTCAGTTAAAATATTTTCATCTGCTGGAACAGTTCACCGAGCAATAGTCGGAGAAAGTATTTGGTTAGAAATGACAAGCTAAGGGACAAATTGATGACCTTTACAAACATGACATATGAATATCCAACCAGTTGCAACCTTCTGAGCAACTGGTATCATGTACCATACGGCTAAATTTAACATTGAAATACCTAGACTGTAATCAATACTGGACACAAAAATTGACTTAGAGTGAGAGGTTAGTGGAGTCAGTTTAAATGTAAAGGCCATCACCTACAGTAGCCATGACCTTAAGACTGTGTCCCCATATTGCAGTAAATGTTTAGAAAATGTCGTGCTTGATTTATACCTGAAGGGATAGACATATGTCTCTTGTTTTCTTTCTATTGTTTGCACAGTACTCCAAGCGTATATAGATTTATGCGACAAAGTTTTGTCTAATATCTATTTCCTGTGATTACACAGCTGGAACAGTTCAAGGCGGACAATGCCGAGGGTGGGTTTGGGTCAGGCACACTGGCCGTGGACCAGGCCATTGAGCGAACAAAAGCCAACATCAAATGGTTGGCAGCCAATCAGAAGCTAGTGAAGGAGTGGTTTCAAAATGAAATAGACCCAAAGAACATCATCAGAAAATAAAAATATGTGCTTGTAGGAGCAAATATATTTTGTAAAGTATTTCTTGGATAATTTGCTTTTGGATAGGCTACCTACCTTGTTTTCTCCTATTTGTGTCTATTTATTGTACCACATTTCCCACATTTCCCACAATCCACTAACATGGTATTCTGGTATTCATGGTGGTATTCTTTTTAATTGAACATATTATTACAGGTTTTGGGTCCGCTTGCATCAAATGCCAAAAAAAGAGTTCAAATCTTTTACTTGTCTATTCTAGACCTACATTTTACAGTTCTATGATAACTTACACTATCTACAGAAGGAGAACTCTATTTGTAGTTACTGAGTGTTGTATTTTCCCTTAACAAGGGAATGTCTCTCTCCTTCTTGAGACATCAAGGATTGTTCTTTGTAGCTTTCATTGATGAGATGGCTTAATTACTTTTCTAGAATCTGAAATTTTGTTTCTACATATGGACAATTGTATTTATGAGAATTACATTTCTGCAAAATAAACAGATTTTATTTTATTTTTCAAATTCTGAGTTGATTATTTCATTTCAATTTTTAACATTTTAATGAAAAATTGAATTACCGTTTGTTTATTCAAACAATAACACACAGGGTGTTTGAATAAACAACATACACATTTCTTTCATTTAAGACACAAGACTTGCATTTGTTACAACACAAATCCATGCTGCTCAACAATATGTCCTTATCTGCGAAATGGATATCTGGAAATCCAATCAGTTGTTTCTCTAAGACAACAGGTGAAGCAGTGCTCACCAAAAAAAGAGAGACAAGTTAGCATCCAGAATGCAGCAGCTCTTCTGGTCTTCAACCTTCCCAAATACTCACACGTCACCCCCCTGCTTACTTCCCTCCACTGGCTGCCTGTCATGGCTCGCATCAAATTCAAAACATTGGTGCTAGCCTTCCAAGCAGTTAAAGGGTCTTCCCCAGCTTATCTGCAAAAAATCATCAGACCCTACACCCCTGCCAGACCTCTTCGTTCAGCCTCCACAGGCCGCTTGGCACCTCCCCCTCTCAGAACCTCCACCTCACGCTCACGACTACTGTCTGTTCTGGCTCCACGGTGGTGGAACGAACTCCCCGTTGAGGTCAGAACTATAGAATCTCTCCCCACCTTCAAGCGCAAGCTGAAGACGCACCTCTTCAAGCAGCACCTCTCCCCATCCCTCCCTACCTCCCTGTGAACCTTAATTGTTGTCTCTGTGACTTGCTTTGTGTATCGGTATTTTTAGTTGGCTAGGTAAGCAGTGTTTGGATAGTTAACTTTGGTGACTTTTGCTCTGTTTGTTTGTTTGTTCAAAAAAAAAAAAAAAAAAAATGGCCCTTGTCCTTATCTTTGTTGTACAGGTAGCAGTTGAAATTGTACTTACCTCTAGGGTCTTTCAGCGAACTTATCCCTGGTTATGGGTATGCACTTTGTTGTACGTCGCTCTGGATAAGAGCGTCTGCCAAATGCCAATAATGTAATGTAATGTAATGTTTAAGTCCACAGTAAAACCCAGAACAGTTGTTTATGATTTTTACTTTAGTCTATGTTCCAGTTTTGGAAGAATTCCGTCTGGGATTTACACTGTGAACGTGTCCAGCTACCTCAGTAATCCTGCTTTTTCATATGTAGCTATCCCCCAGTCAGTCCCCCATAGTGAAAGAACTGTCCCTACATGCTGAAAGTTAATATATTTTTGGGTCTCTCTGCCTTGTATTGAAGGCATCCAAGGGTTCTTCAGATGGTTCTTCAGGTTCATAAGATAAAACCGCCAAAGTTTGGTTCGGTCAGTGTTGGTAGTCTCCCAGCCTCCCGCAACTCTCGCAATGAAACTTTGAAGCCATTTTTAATCAATACGACTGATTTTGATATTAGTTCACATTTAATCTCACGCCAAGATAGCCCTGAAAGTTGGCAACTCTGAAGTAATTACTGCTCATCTGTTGATTTCTCCATTGAAATTATTCAAGGAGATTATTCAACTGTGATTAGTTGACTTCTGTAGCTATTTCAAACAAATAATTACATAAAACCAAGCTATCTAGTCCATATACTGTGGCTAGATGACACTGTATCTGTGCCAAGTCTACATAAAGCCAAAAGCAAATAAACCAGAACTATCCGATACATGCTGGGTTAATCTCAAGTTTAGTGTAGTCTTAGTGAATATGTTTCCAGGTAATGTTAGTGCAGTATGTTATCCAAGCAAGAGTTATATGTTGAGTGTTTTTTAGGTCATGAGAAAGAAAGATTGATTGGTGTCCAGCCAGGCAGCGAGTGAGAAGAATAGAGGGACAGATCTCAAGCTGTCTAGCAGGGGAGTGATTTCGCTCAGTAGTACAGCTGAATGCCACATGACTCCCAAGAACACTGAAACTGAAACAGCAAGCTAACACAGAAGCTCTCTCTGTGCCGGGAAGGCAGTCAAGGTGGGATGTGTCCTTTATACATATATATGTTTTGGGGGGTACAAATGAACACGTGTAGTGTTGAAAATTCAAAAACGTATTTAAAAGAGTTGACAAAATATATTTTTATATATTAAGTGAAATGCAGTTCCAGATATGTTCAAATGTAACTTTTCATCAATGGCACTGAGCTTATTGATGTAGCTTTTGCTTAATTTGATTGATTGATTTATTTTAAATCCTGCCATATGATAAAATATTGTTATGTTGAAATATTGATAATTTTCAGTTTATTCAGTTCATTTGGTAAACATTTTTTTAATTTTTTCCTAATAGCTTTTCCAATTTCCAGGAAAAGTATTTCATATGTGTGTGTGTGTGTGTGTGTGTGTGTGTGTGTTAGTATTTCACTTGTATATGTGTGAGCATTTCATATGTAAGATGTGTTTCACTTACATTTCCGGCTCAGTCCGATCATTCTTATGACCTATATCTCGATGGTTCCAACTCCATTACCCACTGTTGAAAATAAACATGCTAAGTAAGTACTTTTATTAGCCTCTTTGGTGAAACCTACTGGTTTTATTCGTAAATGGCAACAGGGACAATTTTATCGATTGCTTTAATGTGCCGCAAGAAATGTAGCCTACAGCAGATTTTTAAAATCACATATGGTTAAAGGTACAATAAGTCATTTCTAAATGCCAAGAGAGAAATTGCAGCAACAAACCACAACACTGTTTATCCCTCCCCCTTCTCTGTGAACATGCTGACATTAAAACCCCCCACAATATTGGCTGTGGCAATTAGAACCAATTTTCAACCAATGAGCTTGAATCATTGTACAGTACAAACAGTATACAATACAATGTTTTGGTACAGAGTGTTGGTCCGTCAACTGTATATTTTGAAACCCGGATTTACTATAAACACAGGCAGAGGGTCAGTCAACATGTCACTGAGCCTTTTTCAATGATAAGAATGGATTTACAATGCTCTTGTAACAATGTTTTAACACAACACTTCACACTTACCTATCTTACCTTGTGCACTTTTACCACATGATTTTTTAAAATTTTATTACAAATCTTAAAATTGTGGAGTACAGAGGCAAATAAATGAATAATAGGTCTTTGTCCCAAACATTATGTTGGGCACTGTATGTGCAATATGTCCCCCCTCAGTTGTGTTTTTATTTACAATATACAATATAATAACTGGTTACAATGTTACTATCAGGGTGGGGTTTGAGCGGAGGACCAAGTGCGACTGAATAAAACCCCTCCTAGATTCCAGGGGCGGAGTACAGGGATAAGTGGGACAAAAAATGAGAATAACTCCCGTAACAGGGGGGAGAAACAAAAACAAACCCGAAGGCGATTCTTAATAGGGAAACAGAAAAGGAGCCCAAAATGGCTGAAGAAAATAAAACGACCCTTAGAAAACAGGGCGAGTGTACCGACAAGTAACTGTGCTGAATAACGAGCACAGAGAGTGCCCAATCAGGGGCAATGAAATAAAAAGAAATAAAAAAACAACCTTGCCAAAAACAGCGTAGGCTAAACAAAAACCATGAGGCGCAGCTCAGGAATAAACACAAACCAAAATACATTTACCGGGGACAACGTCCCTCTACCGCCGGCTCACACGAGCCCAAAAATAAAAAATGAAAATAAACCCTTAGGGAAGGCGTCGGTAAAACCACACCAAACGCCTTCCTACCTTTTAGAATAACTGTTTGTACGTTTGGTTAAGTGAACACACACCTGCACAGTACCTGACTCAAACCTCGAGTCTACCGTGTGCATTTACCGGCTTGGTGTTAGAGCGAACAGTAACACAAAAGCACTGAGGCTCATACAAAATGGCCTTAAATACTCTGCTGGGAGGTCATTCCCCTAATGCAAATGAGGAACAGGTGATAACAATGATCCTAGGCGCTCTAGCGGTCACCAAGGGAATAACCTCCCACCATGACAGTTACATCATTTTATTTATATATTGAATATGCATAGGTGATGGATAGTCACATAATCTCTCTGTTAATAAATGATAAGTACATGACTACTTGTCATTGTATTCTGTTTTGTGTTTATCCTTCAAGAGAAGGCAATTCAATTGAAATGACATGACCATAAGGATAGGTTGTCAATAACAAATAAACTTGCTTAATGGGCTGCCTGCCTATAGCTGGCTGTGTGCTCTGTGTTTATCGCCTCAAAACGTGACCTGATACTATGACCTGTGAGCTTGGGGAGACAGTTCATAGCCAGTAATAGAGAAATAATAAAATGTGTTTATACCATTTAAATGTCTGTTATCTGTGTCTATACAACCCTTCCAGATAGCAGTGAACACTGTCCTTCTGTCCCCCAGATTTATGTGTTAATAGATCAGCTATTAACTCTGGTGGGAGGAGAGCCGACACAGAGCTTAAATAAAAAGGCCCAAATTCAGCAGCTCGATCTTCTCACTCTTTAACTGTCAGAGATGGCCAAAGGCTTTTTCATCAGCAAGACTCTGGGGGTAGTAGGTATAGTGGTGGGAGCAGGAGCTGTGGCCACCATCATCGCCTTGTCGGTCGTCTACGCTGAAGAGAAGTCCAAGAACACTGTCGAGGGTGGGCCAGTGACCACCACGGTCAAGCCCTCTCCCACCGATCCAACTGCCCCAACCATCCCAAATACCCCTGCACCCCCTAATGATCCATGGAACAGGTATCGTCTGCCTGACTCCCTGGTACCTGAATCTTACAACGTGACCCTGTGGCCCCGACTGGAGCTAGATGGACAGGGCATGTACATATTTACAGGGAATTCCACCGTGATCTTCAAATGTTTGAAGGAAACGGACCTGATCCTCATTCACTCCAACAAGCTGAAGCTGACCCGGTTCAATGATGCCCAAGCCATGCTGCACACGGTGGACGGCTCCACTGCACCAACCATAAAGACCACCTGGCTGGAGGAGCCCACCCAGTACCTTGTGGTTCAGCTGGATGGAAAACTAACGGCGGGAAAGTCCTATGGTCTGTACACTGAATTCAGGGGAGAGCTGGCTGATGATCTAGCAGGTTTTTACAGGAGTGAATATTACGAGGATGGAGTCAAGAAGTAAGTGAACATATCTGAGTTGCTTCTGATGTTTTCTTGTGTGTGTTTAAAACTCACTGTTCAGATTTCCAAATATCAAGATTTTTCTGACAAGCTTCAACTACAAGGAACTTTATCTTCCCTCAGTATTGTACAGTAACTACAGCATATAAAGATATGTAGTCTGTAATTCTAGAAGTCAATAAAAAGCAGATTACATGGAGGTCACTAACCTCAACGTGATTGTAACTTATGGTGGGTAAGTAAAGTATACCGTTCCTTACCAAGGTACTCTCGTACGTACTCTCATGCCTGGACTATTGAAATCGCATTCTTGTTGGTCTCCCTAACACACACACACCAATCTCACTTCAGTGGCTACTTGCTACAGCTAACAACACATTTAAAACCTAAAGCCTACAGAACAGTGTAGAAACAGCTCCACCATACCTCCAAGCAATCCCCAAACCCTACACCCTGGCCAGATCCTGCTGTACCACCACCTCAAACTGACTGGCTCTTCTCCCAATCAAGATGCTCACCTATACTGGTGCCACTGGTGAACAAACTTTCTAAAATGATCAGGACAGCAGAATCATTGTCCAACACAGGCCGAAGACTTACCTCTGACTGCAACTCCATTGTCCTCCACTCCACACCATGTAGCAGTTTTTGTGCTTTTTGTGCCAACTTATGGAATGTATATGGTTTTGGGATTGCTATGGACATAGTCTTTGCATGTGGAGTTTGTACTTTGGATATTGGTTATCATAGTCAGCTTTCACTAGTACTTTTGTGATTTTGCACCTTTATTCGCTGCTCTGGAAATGTTGATAGCCAAGTCTGGTGCAGGTCTCATGATAATCATGTTAATGTACCAAGGTATGTTTCTCCTCTATTCTATGTCACTTTGGCCATGTAATGAAAAAAATTGGTTTTCAGGGTGGAATTATGTATGTTTATGTTTCAAAAACATGGTAAAAACATCCAGTAAGTGTATGCCCAAATACAGTGAAAACTACAAATGTACATATGCCCATCCATCCATCCATCCATCCATTATCTGAACCCGCTTATCCTGATCAGGGTCGCAGGGGGCTGGAGCCGATCCCAGCATTCATTGGGCGAAAGGCAGGAATACACCCTGGACAGGTCGCCAGTCCATCGCAGGGCACACGCACCATTCACTCACACACTCATGCCTACGGGCAATTTATACTCTCCAATCGGCCTAACCTGCATGTCTTTGGACTGTGGGAGGAAACCGGAGTACCCGGAGGAAACCCACGCAGACACTGGGAGAACATGCAAACTCCGCACAGAGAGGCCCCGGCCGAAGGGGATTCGAACCCAGGACCTCCTTGCTGTGAGGCGGCAGTGCTACCCACTGCACCATCCGTGCCGCCTGTACATATGCCAAATATCAATATTTGAATACATTGGTCCATTAATCCACCACTTTACCTGAAGTTAATACTGATTGATTTATGTGAACTGCTATCAAACTCACCACTTGTTTTCCCCAGAGTAGTTGCCACGAGTCAGATGCATCCCACGTACGCTCGGAAGACATTCCCGTGTTTCGACGAACCCGCGCTGAAAGCCATTTTCTACATCACTCTCATCCACCAGCCCGGCACCGTGGCTCTTTCTAACGGGAAGGACATTGGTGAGTGGTGCTCGCCATAAAGGAGCTGAGACTGATCTGGGATCAGTCTTATTAAACATGACCAACAAAGTCAGGGCCCTGAAAGAGCCACAACTGTTCAATAAAGGCATAGTAGGTTAAAGGCAGAATGTCTTGCCTTGCTTCACTCCTCTGTTTCACTCCTCAAATGTCTATGCCCCATTCTCAACCCTGCCTCTCCATTGCATATGACTGCGTGCCCTGGTAGCACCGAGCTGAGAAACCGCGGTCTGATGTGATTCGTAAAACATCAGCTTCAGTATTCGCTTTCCACATGGCTTGTGCTTGTATTTAGTTGGATAACTTTAGCTAGTGGTGATGCTAACCACTGCTGCTAGATACAGTAACACCAGCGGATTTCAGTCTGCTCGAGCTTGCCTACATGATTCTGTAACATAAGCATGCATACTCACAAATGCAGCAAATCATTGTCGCTTTTCTTTTTGTCAGAGATCTCAAGTCTTCTGAAAGTCCAGGGCCCTATTTCATATATGTCAGTTAGCCCGATGAGATGGTTGATGTTTTAAAGTCAGATCTTTCACGGAATCACTAACAAATACATATTTCCATAGCGTTCCCAAATGTCCTGTGAGGTTAACCACTTGTCCATTATGATTTGCAAGCCATTGGTAACAAATTTACAGTTTTATTCATAAGAAGACTTTGATTTACTTGGTTTCTCGATAATGCCACAATACTGAAACATTGAATTATAGTATTTTTCATCTTCCCAGTGTATGGGAAGTCATGAAAAATGATATCCTTCACTATTTTATTGAACTGGCATTATCAGAAGCATTATAGCCTAAATCGTTTCTTAGTCTTATTACGAATTTAATTTATCTGCAAATACTTGCCAGTTCTTCTCTCATTTTGTCTGCATTGGCTATGTTTGATTTGTGTGTGAACTACATACGGTTACATTAGGAGAATATGAAATACATTTCTTTGTATGAGCCCCGAAGTAAAAATAATTATTTTTATAATTATTTTTCATCTTGCGTGCCAAAGACAAGATTTTGGAATTTTGTGGGCTCCATCATAGCCTACTTTTGTTAATATTCACGTGGGCAGATCCCCGTCTCCCTTTGTCTATAAAGCAGAGCGGGTGTGTGCAGTTATCCAAGATGATCCAATTCTAGATTCACTAATCAAGTCGTAGTTCACGTTTAGGAAATCACGTTTAACGCATCACATTTAAGGCCGAATTAGATGCATCCAATTATCCGAGATTGCTGAAGCAATATGAAATAGGGCCCAGGAGTCTTTTGGATTTAGGCATGAGTTCCCTGCCCAGGGGAGGAAATTAGCTGTTAGAATCTTGTCATAGAATCAGTAGAATCATCATCTCTTGTACCCTCCTCTTCCTTCTCTTGGGTCATAGAGCATATGGGTTCAGTGTATTAGACACACACTTTTCAGATACAACACAGGAATAAAAAGAGGCCCAAGCAGTTTTAAAAATAACAAATGCCAAGCGGACAAGCAAGGTATTGAGCAGAAGTGAACACAGACCCAGGTTGCCAGTGTATCATAGTAATGACTGAGCATGTTTGCTTTATAATATTTTCAAGGTGAAAATCCTAAATAGTATGCATTTAAGAACAAGTTAAAAACAGACAGGCCAGTGCATTTGCCTATCACCCATCTCTGTTGTAAGTTTTTGTGAGCAGTTATCATAACATGTAACATTTCCTGCTCTCCCTTTTCCCATAGACACTGTAAACACCACCATTAATGGCACTGCAGTCACCCAGACCACATTTGAACCAACCAAGACAATGTCCACCTATCTGTTGGCTCTTATTGTCAGTGACTATCGTTCCATTGACTCAGCGGAAGACAAAGTTCTGGTATTTATTTTTTTATGTTCTGTAATGTATATATACACGGGAAAAAACACTGTAGACAAATGACTTATAGTCCCAAAATTTCCAATGACAAACATCAGTTGAATATATTTCAGCTTGAAAAGGTTATAGTTATATTTCAGCATGAAAAGGTTATAGTTAGTTGTACAGTTTGTTCATCTGTGAAGATGCCTCACACATTAGCTCATAAACTGATATTCCCACTGTCAGTTATTTTAGTGATGATTTCACCAGGTTAGTAAATTACTTGTTTTATTTGGTCCAGATTCGGATATGGGCTCGTAAAAAAGCCATTGCGGATGGGCATGGAGATTATGCACTGAATGTCACTGGACCAGTCTTGAAGTTCTTCGAAGGCTACTACAATGTCGACTACCCTTTGTCCAAATCAGGTAGGGCTTTCTTGTTTCTTCTACAACCATTAGGTCTAGGTTAGGTCTATTATCTCAAAAAATAATGAGGGCAAAAAAATCTGTCTCAGACCAGATTGCGCTGCCTGATTTTTATTTTGGTGCTATGGAGAACTGGGGACTGGTCACCTACAGAGAGACAAACCTTCTATATGATCCCATCATGTCCTCCAATGCAAACAAGGAGAGGACTGCCTCTATAATCGCACATGAACTGGCTCACATGGTAAGTTATCGACTGAGAGAGGGTATTATTCCATTATCTTTCACTGTTTTGTTGTACATGTATTTCACTGGCTGTGCTGTATATGCCCCTGTCAGTGGTTCGGGAACCTTGTGACGCTGAGGTGGTGGAACGAGGTCTGGCTGAATGAAGGATTTGCGTCCTATGTGGAATATTTGGGAACTGACTATGCAGAACCCACCTGGAATATTGTAAGTATTCAGAACCCACCTGGAGTATTGTAAGTATAGTCGCAGAATTTTGAGGTAGAGCAGGCACCTACCATTTTAGCCTACACCATGCTCCCACACAGAAGCAAATCCACATCTAGTTCACTGAAAAGTTGGAGTGGTCTCGTTAAAGTGTAAAGTGAAGGTGGCGAAACCAGTTATTCAATTACTTTCAATTACTTTCTGACATGGATACTTGACCATTTTTGCATTACTATAAATCAATGAAACAATAATTTAAAAATCTGCTTTGGGTTTACTTAAAGGTTCCCTTTGTCTAACAATTTGAAACCATATGCAATCAAGAAGGAGGGCAAATACTTTTTCACGGCAATGTAACGAAAAATGTTTACTCTTGTTGGTACAGTAATCCTGGTAATGATTGTGGTATTTCACAGCAAACAGTCATGGGCTATTGGAGTTCAGAGTCTAAAGCTTTTAGAGGTTAATGTGAAACTCATTCAGTGAGGAGAGAATGATTCCAGCGTGTGATTCTGCATGTCCTGCACAGAAAGACCTGATCGTCCTGAACGATGTTCACAGGGTGTTTGCCATCGATGCCCTAGCCTCCTCTCACCCTCTATCCTCTAAAGAGGATGAGATCTACAAGCCAGAACAAATCACTGAGCTGTTTGATGCCATCTCCTACAGTAAGGTATGGGACACTGCTGCCTCTTTAGTTTACTGCCAGTGTAGAAGAGAGATCTGGGATTACTCCTGTTAGCAGTGACTCCGAGTTGAGCTCAAATGTTGACTGAATTTGGTGTGTAGAGGAGTGCAGGAATTCCTCTGGTTCTCCAGGCCTCATTACACACACATAATTGACACTTAAATCTAAGTTTTATTTTTTTCTTTACAGTTAAATTGTGCCTAATTATGTGAAAAGTTAAATATCTGCATCATATGGTGCAATATGGTGATAACAGCAGAGTTGAAAACTTGTAATTCTTTCTTAATTCTTTTGTAATCCGAAGAAGTATTCTAGTATACATACCTTTTTCTGAAGTTTGAATATCTTTATACGCTAGCTATAATAGCGACAGTTATAATAACTCTATGTACTGTGTGGTGGAGAACCCTGAACAGGAAGTACTGTGAGAGTGAAGGATTGTGGGATTTCTCTCCACAGGGAGCGTCGGTTCTGAGGATGCTCTCGGAGTTCCTCACAGAGGAAGTCTTCGTCAGAGGACTTGGCGTGAGTCAGTGTGTGCAAACCCGGTGTGTTGTGCATGTATAGGCCTGTGTTCTTCCGTATGCTGTATGCTAAGTTGCAGTACTTTGTTGGTGGGTGTGCGTATGCATTGTCAAGTGTTTGTATGTTCCTAGCCAAGTGCTCTTATGTTGATGTATGTGTGTATACAGAACATAGAGAACATATACAGACATAAACTTGTTGCATTTGTTCAGAAAAATGCGTATAAGATGTTGGTTTCGATGTATTAACCATGGGTCATGAACAGTTTTGAGACAATTGATATTCATATTTCATGGGTGATGAAATGAACTGTTCTGAGACAACCACTCATATTCCATGGCGGAGAAATGAACTGTTTTGAGACAAACATTCACTCAAAGATGCTGTTTATGCTGTTCTTCTCTATAGACCTACCTGAAAGAATTTGCTTACAGCAACACTGTGGGAGCAGACCTCTGGGATCATCTTCAGAGAGTACGTGTGCTCAGCCTGTATTAAACATTGAGTGTAGATTGATGATGCCAATTATGGCAATTTTATCCATTTAAAATTGAAATCTGCAACACAGTAGAGAGCAAAAAGTGAAGGGGTCTGAATACTTAATGAAGCCACTGTACCCCCTTGAACCAGCAGCCAGCTCCAAGATTCCCAAGTCCATGTCCCTACCCCTATGGAAGGAAATTTTGTATGACCCTCCCTTTACTACTGACTGGCATGCGTTCAAACATATTACATTACATGACATTATGCGGGCATTACATTACCAACATAGATGTCGGAACAACTGTGCTGTTCCTCGCACAGCTGCAGTGTTAAATTTGACTGGTGTGACTGTGAATAGAAAGTGTATCATTGTTCTCATATTATCCACCGGGGGGTCCCGAGTTTGGGAATCTCTGATGCAAGGGATGTGCGAGTAATGCAAAGGACACAGTGTACCCCCCTATGTTTGTGTTTGGGGCGCAGCTGTTGTGCAGTGACCCAACACTGAGCCAGTCATATATAATAATATGGACCTTCTGCCCTCTAGTGGCAACTTCATATGAATTACCAGGGGGGCATTTCTTTGGTCTTGACTGTGGTGACACCAGTGCTTGTAGTGGGGAGAAAATGCCAGTACTCTGAGCAAAGCATATTGTATGGTGTGCCAGTCCATGCCCAGCCCACTTAAAGCAATGGGGAGAAGATATGGTTGGACAGGGCAGAAAAGACTACTGGGAGCTTAAATTAAATACCCCGTACGCAAGAAAAAGTCAAAGAGCGAAATGTGGAAATGCTGGTTCTGTGCTTTGTTGAGCTCCCACTTCAAGCACTGGGTGGCGCTGTTGATCGGCTATTGTGTTCTTTGTTGCTAGGCTGCGAATGAGACCAACACGCCCCTGCCTGAGACTGTGCCTGAGATCATGAACCGCTGGGTTCTGCAAATGGGCTTCCCTGTGGTCACGATCAACACTGCAACCGGAGCTCTATCCCAGCAGCACTTCCTCCTGGACCCCAACTCTACTGTGGACCGGCCGTCTGAGTACTTGTACGTCTAGGCCCTGTCAATCTTAGTGCGGTACACAGGCTGCTGATGTGCAGATCCAAAATCAATCAGAAATTGTTTGAGTGCATAATGGTAACTGAAATAATTGTGTTCTGCAAATTGTAATGGCCATTTTCTGCTGATTACTTCTTTTCTGGAAATTGGGTCACACTTTACAATAACCTTACATGAACTGCCATTCACTAATGTTGTTAACAGGAATGAATACAAATACATTAGGCATGTAATTAACTTTATTGTTATTGTATTAGTTAACTACTAAACAATGTATTAGTTACACAAATATTTATACAAAACATTAGCAAACCACAGGATAAACCTATAATTAGTTGACAATTCATTGTTATTTTCATTACAATATCAATTGGCAATAACTAATGTAGTTGTTAATATGAATTAATGATGTATGAATACATTAACAAAGCTGTAAACATTAACTTTAACTTCTCAGTAGTTAGTCATCAAATACATAAGTAAATACTAATTAATGTAACACTATTTTGAAGTGTTATCGAAACTTCTTACTTATATGTTGATGCAACCTGATTGGCAAAACAATCATTTGAATTTCATGACCTTGGAATTATACGATTATATCTGTTTTCTGAGTAGTTTTGTGATATTGAGCTTCAGAGCTTTCACATCCTAACACAGCAATACTGAAATGCAGGGCAGTTCTTCACAGATGAAGATGACAGACACCCTAAAAGTACTGTGATTGCACAATATCAAAATCCCATCAAATTTCCCTATAAACAACATATACAGTACAGTGCAGAAGTCTTAGGCACCCTAGACTTTATTATGTATATATTTTTTTGTGTGTGTGTTAGTATAAAATAACACAGAATTTTACAGAGACATTTGTGTATTTAATTTTAAAAAGTTGCATATTTCTGTAAGCAGTTTTACATAAAAACTTGATCAAGGCTGTCTGAGATCGGAAGCAAGGAGCCAACCATTACATTACATTATTGGCATTTGGCAGATGCTCTTATCCAGAGCAATGTACAGTTGGTTAGACTAAGCAGGAGACAATCCTCCCCTGGAGCAATGCAGGGTTAAGGGCCTTGCTCAAGGGCCAACGGCTGTGTGGATCTTATTGTGGCTACACCGGGATTAGAACCACCGTCCTTGCGTGTCCCAGTCATTTACCTTAACCACTACGTGACAGGCCGCCCAACCAAAGTCTGCAGAAGAACTGTGGCAAGTTCTCCAACATGCTTGGAACAACCGCCCTGCTGATTGTCTTATAGAACTGCAGGACAGCATTTGCTATTTCAGAGAAGTGATGCAGTTTTAGCGCTGAAGGGTGGTCACAAAAAATATTGATAAAATATTGACTGTATGTTATACAGAATGTTATACAGGTGCTTAAGACTTTTGCACAGTACTGTATATATGATACACTTTTTTGTCAAAATGTCTTATAATTCTATGGTCTCAATTTTGTACATCTATCTGCACTGGAGATGATGTAGTAACTGTAGCTATTTTTGGCCCCAGTTATAAGTGGTATGTACCCATCAGATGGATGAAATCAGGACTCGTCCAAGACCAATATTGGCTGATGACAGATATAGGTATGAGAACAAAACTGAAATCATTTGAAACCACATTCTTCACACTTTTGAGTTTGTGTATATGAGTCAGTAGAGCCAGTAATTATTATTTTATAGCTTCTGAATTTGATTAATGTTCCTACAGATACTAACACAGACATGGCAGTGACTGGAGCTGATTGGGTTCTAGCCAACCTCAACGTCACAGGGTACTACAGGGTTAACTACGACCAAACAAACTGGGACCGCCTCCTCGGTCAGCTGAACAGTGACCACCAGGTAAACCTGTGTAAGGGTGTGCTTCATTTCAGTATAACCAGGTAAACCTGCATACATTATAGTAAGTGTGTGCTTCATCATTTCAGTATAACCAGGCAAACCTGTGCAAGAGTGT
This sequence comes from Conger conger, assembly GCF_963514075.1. Lineage (NCBI taxonomy): Eukaryota > Metazoa > Chordata > Actinopteri > Anguilliformes > Congridae > Conger > Conger conger. The sequence continues at coordinate 28,750,715 of NC_083774.1, read as the reverse complement.
GCTTCATTATTTCAGTATAACCAGGTACACCCATATGAGTGTGGGTGCCATGTCATCAATGAGTTGATGAGGCAGGGCAAATCACAATGAAATAAAGATTTGCACACTGCCATTACATTTCCATAATTTTTTCATAATTGCTTTAGAGCTCAAATTCTTAATGTTCACAGTTCAATTATACAATGTACACAGCCTTTCAGCGATTGATGTTTTCATATTTCTGCACATGCACATAAATTAAGCTTTTTCCTCTGCTGTAGTTCATATTTTTCACCACTCTCCATTTGTGCAGGCCATTCCAGCCATCAACAGAGCCCAGCTTGTTGATGATGCTTTCAATCTTGCAAGGTGAGAGAGTTATCTGACCCGCGATACTTTTCTCTTCAAGATTTGATCTGAAATGATGCAAATCATGTTTTTTATTCCCTTTTAAAGGGCAGAAATGGTCGACACAACATTAGCTCTGAGTACAACTACGTACCTTTCCAACGAAAGGGACTACATGCCATGGGAGTCAGCCTTGGACAACCTTGAATACTTTAGCCTCATGTTTGACCGCACCGAGGTCTATGGACCAATGCAGGTTCGGCTACATTAATAATAATAATAATAATGAGTTATTTAGCTGTTTTATCCAAAGCAACTTACAGTCTATTAGACTAAACAGGGGACAATCATCCCTGGAGTGATATGGGGGTTATGGGCCTTTCTCAAGGGCCCAACAGCTGTGCGGATGTTATCATGGGTATACCAAGGCTTGAACCACCAAACGTCCGGGGCCCAGTATTGTACCTTAGGCACCAGGCTACAGGCTGCCCCTGTAAAGGGGAAACCCGGGGGCCAACCAGAAGCTTCATGAGCCCCAAAATAACCCAGCTGCCATGAGCTATCAATCCCTCATGATTTTGAACCAGTTATAATGTTTTGCCGTAGCTATTGAAAGCGCTTTCATTCGTTAATCGACAGAATGAGATGGCACCAACTCTTTTGGGGTTGTGACATCTTTAGACTTTAACAAATTGAATATTCTGATTGAGAGTCATTTTTTAATGGGTAACAGTAAGTTAATTCACAGGTATGGCTGTTATAAAGGGTTGTTATAACTGGGTATACGGTGCTGAGCAAAAGTGCAATTTGAAAAACTAGAAAAGAGCACTAGTACGCATTTGTATGCAATCGGTCACTGCTAAGCATTTGCTACTACGCTAATAATAAATCAAAATGACAGCTGCTTAAATTTCTTTCCAGGCTTACCTCAGGAGTAAAGTCAGACCTCTTTTTGACCACTTTAAGCAAATTACTTCCAACTGGACCGATGTACCTGAGGGGCATACTGACCAGTAAGTATTCAGAGTGTGAGCACATCCGTGATGTTCAGCTGATGGCTTCTTGGTGAATTTAAATATGAACCAGTCCCCTGTCTCCCCACTCCCCAGGTACAACCAAGTCAATGCCATCAGGATGGCTTGTAGCACTGGGGTGGCCGGATGTGAGGATTTGACCAGAGGATGGTTCAGAGAGTGGATGCAGGACCCCAACAATAATACGTGAGTTTACGCACTTCCAGTCTGTATCTTGAACAGGGAACACTCCAGTGAACCTGGGTGCAAGCCAGCGGGTATTATATGCCTTTACTTACCCCTGTAGAACTAGTGGCAGTTGGAGGTGAGCTGCATCACTGAAGATGACAGGTAATAGTGGTGTAGAACTGGAAGAATGAGTGTAAACGTAACAAGGAAACTCTGGCCATCAAAACCCCTGGAAAGATCAAGCTAAAATTGTTCTGCCAATGCTGATAGTCTAGCCGGCTAATTCCATAGCCGGGTCTTCAACCTGCATCTTGGCTACAAGCTAGTACAGGAACTTCCTTTCTCTAAAACATTCCGCGCAACAACACCCAATGCAGCGGTTCAAATGACGGCGAAGCCGGCTCCGTGTGTTTCAGGATCAATCCCAATCTGAGGACCACGGTGTACTGCAGCGCCATCGCTGCTGGGGGCGTGGCGGAATGGGACTTTGGCTGGGAGATGTTCCGGAACGCCACCATGGCCTCCGAGGCGGAGAAGCTGAGGTCCGCTTTGGCCTGCACTAAAGAGCCCTGGCTGCTCAACAGGTCAGTATGGCCCAGAACCTCCTTTATTGGGCTAGAACCTCCCTTGTTGGGTCAGAACCTCCTTCAGTGGGCCAGAACCTCCCTTGTTGGGTCAGAACCTCCTTCACTGGGCTAGAACCTCCCTAGTTGGGCCAGGAGCTCCCCTAGGCACTAAAAGGAACAGCCTACTGTGTTAAGGTGTTCTCACCTTCTCTGCAGCTGAATCCAAGAAAAGTAACCCCATATTACTTTTTATGCTCTAGGCTCACCCAGTGTTGTCAAGTGACAGAACGTGGGGTGTTCACACTCCTGATTTTTTCAGTTAGGTTTCTTTTTAAATGCTTTCCCACTAAATAAAACTTTTGTTAAATCTAGATACCTGGAGTACACCCTGGACCCAACTAAAATTAGGAAGCAGGATGCCACCTCTACCATTGTGTATATCGCCGACAATGTGGTGGGCCAATCTCTTGCCTGGGACTTTGTCAGAGCGAAATGGGAGTACATATTCACACAGTGAGTTGTCCACAGCTCTGCACCTCATAACCTTCCTTAGGGAAATGGAATATACTAAGTATACTGTAAATACAGTATAAATACAGTATGTGGACTTGAAATGAAATGGCAATATCTGAGAGGGTAAGACAATGAGAATTCTGGGATGATGCAAATTTCTGTATATACAGTGAGCTCCATAATTATAAAGACATATTTTTTCTTGATTTGGCTCTGTACTCAAAATTTTTGATTTATAATCAAACTAGTACCTAAAAGAGCCTGCAGAGAAAAAAGTTCCAAGTATATTCCAAGTATGGCTGCCACAGGTACTGGCTCACTTGCCTTCAGTGATGATGAAACTGCTGAACTGAATTAATTCTGAAGTGAATATTACAGAAGCAACTTACCTGCCAGTTCAAGAAAATGCCTCATTGGACAGTGCTTGATCCTACAGCAAGACACTGATCCCAAATATACTGCGAAAGCAAGGCAGGAGTTTTTCAAATCCCAAAAATGGAAAATTAAAGCGGGCCAAGCCATTCACCTCATCTGAACCCTGTTGAGCTTGTGTTTCATAGCCAAAAAGCAATAAAGCAACCATATAAACCATAAGGCAAATAGCCCCTAAAAAAGCAAGAGCTGAAGATGTACAGGCCTGGCAGAGCATCACCAGCAAAGATATTCAGCACCAGGTTATGTCTATGGGTCAGACTTCAAGCAGTCAGTGTATGAAAGGATTTGCAACTAAGCAACACCTGACTACTTTCATTCACATAACATTAATATATGCCAAACATTATGGTGCCCTGAATTGTGCTCTCATTTCTGTGGTGCAACCAAAGTGTAACCAAAAATAACCTGTGAATAAAAAAATTAAAAAAGTGAATACATAAAAGCTGATAATGTGCACTTTAACTGCATGTGAATTGTTTAAGTGTGGAGTACTGAGCCAAATCAAGAAAAATGAATTTTATGTTTATTATGGAACTTGCTGTATGTGCTCTGCCCTCCCAAATATTCTCTAATATTTTGCTTTTGCATCTTGTAGGTATGGAGCCAGTACTTTCTCATTTGCGCAACTTATAAGTGGGGTGACTAAACGGTTTTCAACAGAATTTGAGCTGGAACAGGTACAGTAAATATATCATCATCATGTGGTATTTTGGATAGATGCAACAGTTCGGAAACATGCAGATGATTGATACACGGCACTGTTTCCTACAGGCACTTGTCCAAAAAAGTGTCAGAGAGAGTAAAACTGATAACGTCACACGTACTATAATATGCACACGCAGCAGCCAGATAGTGATCACTTCACACTTCTCTGAAAACAGGAGTCATTGCAATAATTTAGCAGGCAGGCCTATCCAGGGCAAATTACAATGTAGATGAAACCTCACTGTGTTCACCTGATTTGAGCAATTTTGCCAGACCTGGCTACCTAATTCTGACTGGCGAGTATGGAGGCAGCATCAATAAAGCATTAGTACTTTCAGGTTAACTGTGCTAACCGAGAACCAAATTACACATTCTGAATACATACAGATTAAGTAGTCTGGCCTCTTTGGTCAGAAATGCCTTTTTAGATCGGTTATAAAGATGTGCCATTTGATGTTGTCACAGAGACAGTTGTAATTCCTTGTCCTGAATATGTACACATAGTTGTGTTGTGTTTTATGAAACTTGTTTGAAGATCCTATTATGTATTTCTATATTTGGTTATTTCCTGTGACATCACAGCTGGAACAGTTCAAGGCGGACAATGCCGAGGGTGGGTTTGGGACAGGCACACTGGCCCTGGAGCAGTCTATCGAGAGAACTAAAGCCAACATCAAATGGTTAGCGGCTAATCAGAAGCAAGTGAAGGAGTGGTTTGAAAATGAATCAAAACCAAAGGAAAACTTCAGAGAATGAGTGACTCCAAATGTATTTTTTAAAACAATATTTCTGGTATAATTTAAATTTTGATGGCTTGTTGTTTCTCATTTTTATTCATTTCCCTCAAATCATTTACAAAATATTTCACAGTGCACTGTCTTGACTTCGACTATCAGAATGAATATTACTAATATCCGGTTCCCAAAAAATCTTATTTTATACATTTTCATTTTACATTTCAGCAATTTCTTCTATCATTAAAAATAAATATTATTCCGATTACTAAATGAATTGCTTTTTAGGAACTGGGAAATTATTGTTTGTTCCGTAGTTGGGGTCACTACATTCCAGATTCAGTCAATTCAGGAAATTAATTGTTCAGTTGAACTGAAATCAAATTTATTTTCAATTGAACTGAAAAATCATCAGCATACTATGTATGTATGTATTCAGTTCATGTATGGACTGAATTAAAATGCAATTTATCTCATATCTAGGCCATTACAATTTTAAACCCTATATTCACCCAATATACCAATTACTGAAGACAAAACAGGGGAGGTGGGAAAGTCTGAAAATAAATGTGTAAACTTACACATATTCAGAGAAGACTACTTGTCTGTTGTGTTTGGAAATGTAGCACTCTGCTGACTGCAAGAGCTTCTGGACAGGAGCGCACAGGTGTGTGGATTAGTGTGTGTGTGTGTGTGGCACGGGGTGTGAGCTGGAAATGCTTTCCCATGATAAGTGTGAGACTCGGTCACTCCTGTGTCTGAGGAACAGGGTCATCAGACAGCTGGGGTGCTGGCACCTCCAGCGCAGATACCGTCACGGCTTAGCAGCTGCCTGCTCCCAGGCAGGAGGAGGGCTCAGCGCTGTGCGTCCGCTTTCCTGCCTGCAGTGCTTTTCTTTAGCTTCGGAAAGGGTACAATCGCCAAGGGTTTGATTCTACAACACTTTGGTTATGCCCTCAGCTTCTTGACCATCAGACAACTGTGTGCCCTTGTGCTTAAAGGATGCTATTTCTCAATAGGCCAGTTTCACGGACACAGATTAAGACTAGTCCTTGACTAAATTGTATTATATTTTGAATGGAGATTCTCCATGCAGAACTCAATTTAGTTCAGGACTTGACTTAATCTGTTTGTATAACGTGTCTCAAAATTCTATTTTCATATTTTTGTGGGTATTTTAGATGGATATTACTATGTTCTATAATAAGAGTATTATATTATTATTGTATTAATTTGTGTTTCCCCCAGGCCCATTCTTGGTTTGTGTGTATAGAGAGGTTCCTTATCTAATGAGACCTCTTGCTGAGCGAGTGGTCTCCTTTGTTTACTCAGGCCCGAATCAAAGAGAACTGGAAGTGTCAGTTATCTTTATAGCCCGCCCACCTGGTGTTTATCTCCCAGGGGGGACTTCCTCTGTATCCATCAGAGTTCATGTGATACTCCCAATTAGCACTTCCCTCTGTCAACGAGAGTTTTTGCACACAAGTTAAAATGAATTCATAATGCAGCCTGTTCCTTGTATATGTATCAAAATAGATGGAGAAATTATTTTAATTCACATTAAGTGTTGAGTGTGCTAACAAAATGTGAATTGTAAAAAAGATACTCTTCAATAAGCAATGACTAATGATGGTGCTTGACAGACTTGGCAAACTCTTTTGTTCCTATTTTTAACCAAGTTAACATGCAAGGATTTTAAATGCAACAGTAATTATATGACACTTGACAAAACACAAGATGTAATATGTTTATAAAAATGAGTTTTTATTCTCCATATAAATAATAAACAGTTATATATATGCACATATCTCTATTTACAAGTACAAATTTGCTAATAAATACATAAATAATTTACAATTTTGCATCAAGTTTTCCAGAGTTCCAGGAGTCCTGTGGACATGTCCAGATTTGTGGTTTTCAAAAATAATTAAATGCTGAAAGTTTGAATAAGTCTCTTGATGTTCATGGTCATCAGTTCCCATATAGAGTGTGAGAAAGCTCCGGAATCCAGAAGCACTCTGATGAAACATCGGTGAAGCTTAAGTCGTCCACGGGATTCTACAAAGAAAAACAGGAGAGAGAAATGGTAAGTTCTTTGTAAGTTCAACATAATTATTTTACAAATGTACATAATGACTGGAGCCCAATCTCAAACAATATCGGAAATAAGGGTTAGAAATATATGTCCAAGCAACACTTGAATCGGTAAATAATTTTTTGATTAATAATTTATGAAAGGTAGTACATTTCAGTGAAACCACATCATTTAAACATAAATGTATGTGCACCCTGGTGGAATGTGTGCAGCATAAACCTACCTGGTAGGAAAACAGAGGGCTGAGATGGTCGCTGGAGTGGGTGAAGCCGGGCTGAAATGCAGGCAGAGATTCGGCCGTCGTGGGCTGGAAGGAGCACTGTGGGACCTCCTGTGCAACAGGCAGGGTCGGGGAGAAGGCCGCTGGGGCTCCCTGTGTCCGGTCCTCCTCCAGCTGGGCGGACAGGTGTCCGATGTAGCGGATGGCCAGGCGCAGGGTCTCGATTTTGGTGAGGGTCTGGCCGGCGGGGGCCACGGACGTGGGGAGGTAGTTGCGGAGGTGGCTCACAGCCTTGGCCAGGTCCCTCATCCTCAGCTTCTCCCTCTCGCTGGCGCTCTGTCGCTTCTTCCCCGGGTGTCTGGAGCGGGACTTCCTCCCTCCAGCCTGGGCTGGACTCTGGTGAACCGGCGCCTTCGCTGTCGCCGCGGGGACAGGGTGGGGTAGGGGCGAGCGGTCCGCAGCTCCCCGAGGGAGGGTCGGGGGGGAGAAGCAGCCGGAGTCGACGGACGAGGCCGGGGAGACGCTTCCGCAGGCGCTGTAGTAGCCAAGGTCCGAATTCTGGCAGACTCCGTTGTAGGCAGGGTCCGAGAAGCTACAGGCGCTGTTGTAGGCAGTTTCCGAGACACTGCAGGCGCTGTAGTAGCCAGGGTCCGAGGTCGGGCTAACTTGGCCCAGCAGCGCCTCGCAGCCCCACTGTGGCTGGTCTGCGGCGAGCAGGAGCTGAGAGAGAACGTCATCCATGGTGAGATGCAGTGAGTCAGGCAGGCTTCTGGAAGGTTCTGTGTGCGCTGGGTGGCTGTGGTGAACACTGAAGAAGGCCTGCTCTGCTCCCTCCATTTATCCTGGGTGGAGAGGTGCGACTTGGCACCTCGCAGTCCGACTTCAAAGCTCCGGAGGAGAGCTCACGCCGGACCCCAGGGGGTCTCTGGGAACTCCCTGAGCCCTGAACTCAGACTCCAGGTGTCGGTCAGGAGAGAAAAAAAGTGGGACAAGACAGATTCCATACTCTCAGATTGAAC